>NC_042493.1:49806837-49815576 GCF_005508785.2 Acyrthosiphon pisum
AATTTTATATAATCTGTGTGATTGTGTCCTGTGATAGCATGGTTTAAGTCATTTGAGATAATAATATAGTAATTAGTAATAAACATCAATACAATACATTATACTCAATACTCATTATAGTCATTATACTTAAATTGTGCTTGAATTAATTAGAATCAAAGTATATTAACTTAAATCGCGGTCGTCATGAAAAAATAATCGTAAATGTTATTCAGCAATCAACTTACTTATGTCTCTTTACTCTTTACCTAACCTAACAGCTAACATAGTAACATTACTACCTATTTAGTATTTAATGTCTATACTGTTTTATGTGTTTATTTTATCCTGGATCTGTAGTAGTGTAGTGTGGAATGGAATGTGGATACCTACTGGATAGCGGATAGTGTTGAACTGTGGACTGATTATTGATGTGAATAATAAATAATACACCATACCTACATGACAAATAAACAAATTGTAAGTACACCTAAAATTGTAATTAAGTACCTATTAAATGATAAAACAAAATACTGTTAACAAATTTCAACTTAATCATAGAATCTTAAATAATATAAAATTGTATTAAACAATATATCCTTATTCTCTATGTGTTTTGATTTAAAAAAAAGTAGCATTTCTACTTTATTGCTGCTAAGTCTACTTCGACGGTCACTGATAAGTAACCCAGCTTTTGAAAACACGCGTTCACAGGGCACCGATGTACCAAGACGGCAGTGTTTTTCTGGCAAGCTGACTCAAATATGGATAATTATACTTGTTATCCTTCCACCATTTTAATGCATCAGTATTGCGATTCTGTATGGCATCTTCTAAGTACCTCTGTACCTCTATAATTGCTCTAGAGGTGTTGGTTCCTGTAGGTTGAACTTGGGCCACTTTTGAGTCAATCGAACTCCAAATTGAAAAACCTTTTTCATTTTCTGTTGATGTAGCGGTAGATGTAGGTTCATTGTCTGTCCTGATATTATTGATGCAGTTTTTTCTATAATGTCACATCGAGGAATGTACAGTGGGCCAAAGTCTTACTACTAATAATGCAACCCCAACGATCTCTATCCTGCATTCCAAATAATAATTTTTCTACAACTTTGTTTACTCTTGGATGGTAATTTTCTTTTTGGAGTTGGTTGTATACATTTTTAAGCCCTTCTGATAATATAATTACTAAAGAAGCTGTCATGTATTTATCTCCACTTACAGCTCTTGTAGCCTCTTCAAAAGGTCGTAACACTATGCAAAGTTCTCTTGTTACTTTCCATTCTTCGACACTTAGTCCTTCAGGAGGATTATCTAACAAACCTAGAGTTCCACGAATAGAGCTTTCAAGTTCAACCATACGCTCAAACATATATAGGGTTGTGACATCCTGAAACATATATCGGGTACTGACATCCTGAAGAAGCTTTTTCGGTTCTTTTGCACCATTACTTATTTGGTAATTATTAAGTTTTTTATTTGCAGATGTACTTTTTCTGAAATGGGTCACAATCGTTTTAATTTTTTCTATAAGGTTAAATTCAATTCTTAAAGCCCACTGAACAATCAAATTTAACGTGTAAGCAAAGCATCTAAAATGTTTTAACTCAAGTTTGGATAAAGCACTTTTTATGTTGTTTGCGTTATCTGATACTGCAAAACAATTTTTTTTTTCTAAATCCCATTCTTCTAATGTCATTTTTATTTTTATGCTTAAATTTAAACCTGTGTGGCTTTCAGAAAATTCATGGCAACCAAGCAAAACAGATTTCAGACTGAAATTTTTGTCAATAAAATGAAATGTAATAGCGATATAACCCATATTACTCCTGGATGTCCAGCAATCAGTAGTAATTCAACCACATTCAGCTTCAGCTTGTATCATTTCCTTCGTTTCATTTAAACATTTTTGATACAATACTGGTATGTATACTTTAGACAATGTATGTCGATTCGGAATCATATATGAAGGATTTAACAGATTAACGAAATGTCTGAAGCCTTCGTCTTCAACTATTTTAAAAGGTTGAAAATCTTTTGTAATCATTTTTATAAGTGCATCATCAATTTTCTTTTGTGTGTCAAATGTCATTTTTCTAGGTAAATATTCTGAAATGTTAGTTTGTTTTCTTTTACAGATATTAACTATTGGACTTTGAATGGACGTTGATGGAGTTGGAATTTCATGAGATGTTGATGCAGTTGGATGTTGAATGAGTGTGGTTGGAGTTGTGTTTGGTATATTTAAAGAAGATGTGGGAAACTGATTACTAGAGGTTTGACCTGGATCGTCAACAATTTCTTCGTTCGACTACAGAAAAAGAAACTTTAATTTAATAATTTAGTGAGTTTAGCTTACTATACTTTACTTACTATTCTTTATTTAAAAATTATAAAATAAATGTACCTGTTTTGCTGTATTTATTTGTATCCAATGACTGCTAGAATAATGCGTTTTTAAATTAGTTACACTAGTCTTAAAAGAATATTTTTTTTTTACAAATATTGCATTTTGCAAATGTTGTGTTTTCTATCACTGTAAAATGAGACCAAATATCACTTGTCTTACGATTCATGTTAAAATAATTAACCACTTTACAACCAAATTATTAAATAGAAGAACTAGACAGTAAATATATGTGCCAGTGTTTACCACAGACAATGCAATATTCAACGATGATGTACTGGGGTAGAATGTGCTCATTTTATTACATGAATTGTGTCTTAGGCATAAGAGTTTGTATTTGAGTGAACATGTTAATTCTTGTCTAATAATTGCGTGGTATTGTTTGCATTTTGTACTATGTTTAATATACGTATGGAAATAAAACATATAATACATAATTTTATCATAATAATTTTTTTTTCATTCAATATTTCAATACATCATTTTATCATTATTATTTTTTTTTCATATACTACATCTTTTTATTCTCTATATTATATTATATTATTTGACTAGTTTTAATGCATATAATATTTACCTAGGGTTTAACTAGTTTTAACTCGCACATAATATTTAACATATATTTAAAATAAACTTAATATTTTGTTTTAATGACGCTGTATACAATTATTTAAGTACAGCTATTGAGCTATGCATATAAATTGTATTAGTAGGATGTATTTCTAATGAAATATTTGTGTTAAATCTTAATTCAGTAAAATTTAAAGTTACACTGCAATCACCATTAGTATGTGTGATCCAGGTGAATAGATGATAGTTAAATTAAATAAACTTAATTTTTTTAACTTAGTCAAGTTAATAATTGTCTCCATATTATCTTTAAATTTGCTGAGTTAAAAGTATTTTTAATAATCATTATCATATAAAGTTTTAACTTAGGTATCTAACTCAGTTTAATTTTACTCATTAACTTGTTATTTTTGAAGACAAGATACTCAACACCCTCAAAACCCAGGTAAAATCCTTTGCTGCTCGCCTACAAGGCCTAGAGCAGATAATAGCAATAGTAAATTAAAAATTTAAATTTATTCATCTTATAGCTTATTTGGTATTGCTGTTTGTAACGGCTTTAGCATTAGCTATTAGCTACTAATAAAATAGGAAATTGAAAATATGCGATAATATCATATCATCAGCTGTTTTTTTAGCAATAGCAATAGCTGCTATTTGTCACTGCTATTTTACATTAGTAATAGCAATAGCTATTGCTAAAAAAATAAATAGCAGATTACCATCACTAGGCTAGAATGTAGACAACATTATTATTGTTATCTTAAAAACGAAATTAAAACAAATTTATTTACTCATCTACGGACCCATGGTTAAGAACCTATGATGTAAAAGATTCTATGTTATTACAAGACAATACACATAAGAATAAATTAACGCTTGTATGGAAGGGACCTTTTGAAGATTTAGAAATATTGGATACTGAGAATATACCTAATTATTCAAAGAAGAAGAATGAAAGTAACAGTGCATAAAAATGATGTAAAGAAATATCATGAGAATCCCATTTGATAAAAATAAAAATGTTGTTTTAACTATATAAAAAATATGATAATAATAACAATAGATAATAAGAATAAATTATTTAGGGAAAAATAGAGGAATTTCGTACTGGAATTTAAACGGGTTTATGGAAGTGAACCCCGCCATATTATTATATTAAGCCCAGATGAATTTAAACTGCCAGATTACGGAGAAAGAAAATAGAGGAGCTCATTGCTATACGAAATATACTCAATTGTCATGACGAACCTGATATACAATAAATTAGACCTTTAGATACGGTTCGCGATCGGTATCATTATGAGGATAAGAGGAAAAATTCTTTTTTCTAATTTAAATGTTCGTAACCATGTCACAGGGGTCAGTTTCATGGCGTAATCCATAAATAACCGCCGCGCCCATAACGCGCCTTTAGGTATATCAACAACATAAAACCATAAGAAAACATAATATACTAACTGCTTCATATAGTAGATAACATTAACAAAATAAAATTAAACATAATATAGGTACTATTAAATAAGTAATAACATACATATTATACAAAAACTTAAAAAGTATAAAATATTTAAAGTTTAAAATAGTTATTAATAATCTAGGTATTTAGGAACTTTTGGAATTATTTAAGGAACTAGATTCGGTTCTTTTTTTGTTTATTTCCAAACAGGAATAAACTGTTGTAGAGTTACCCAATAGTTTAGGAGCTTCATTCATTTTTACATCTTCCTCGGGGTACTAGCAAAATCCTCTACTGTTGGCAATTTCCAATTTGTTTTATACATCACCATAGCTTTAACCTTTAAAAAAACAAAATATTGATATAGTATTACACACTTATTACATACCTAACAATTATTTTTACTTACTTTCAAGTCTTTCTTTTTTTTGCTTCCATTATTCCTGGATTAAACTCTCCTTCATACTGGACCATAACATCATCTCCAACAGAAAAGTTTTTCTTGAATTTAGTAGATTCATTTAAAACTTTTTTTTTAGTACTACCAATAATTGGTCTTCCACTTTCATTTTTTGTTTTGTTCTAAATATTATTTTTTTTTAATAATCTTTCATTTTTTTTTTTTTTGTAAAATTAAGGTTTCTTTTCCCAATTTTTCTTCTCTTTATCAAATTGTATATCATTCCATTTTTTGATGTTATGGCATATGGGATTTTGGGCCTCTGCTTTTTGGTTTCGTTGATTTCTTCTTTAGGCCAGCCATATTTGTATTTAATAAAAATAAGTTGTCATCGTTATGTTTATAAAGATGCTTTTCAACATATACTGAATCTGAATTCAAGATGTTTACACCTAATTCTTTCATTACTTCTTCATAAAAATTTTAATTAGAATCTCCTAATTAAATGGGCATATCTAAAATGTTAAATGGCTGACAAGCAAATTAACTTTTTTTTGTTAATTCATCTATTTCCTCATTACAAGTGTTCCATTTTTTTTCTAAAAACGATTCATTGCTGAGAATATTATGAATAATTTGATTCTTTAATATGAATTGTATGACTTTTTGGCATACAAAATATTCATCATTGGTTGGACATTCTATACTCCGGCCCACGAGAGTCCATATGTCAGAATGCGTCCGTCACTGCGCATGGGCACGTAGCCGAATAGAGGGAATGGCATCATGGTGGGAGAAAACAGACGTCATGTATTACTATATGAATGCGCGGTTTACGTATGGACTCTCGTGGGCCGGAGTATAGTTCTTGAATCATTAAATTTACCTCAGCTTGTCTATTTGGTATATATTTTGTATAATCAACAGCATCTAGGTTAAATGGAATCATACCACATTCTTTAAAACCATTAATAATCGACTCCGGTTTTACTTTGTCAAAAGCATTTTTAAAAATGTTCCCAAAGTTATTTTTGTTTATAGGACTTTTTGATATCAAATTATAAGCTTTTATGACTTCCTTCCAGTATGACTTCAAAGGCTTAAAAATTGAAACAAAACAAGGTTGAAGTATATATGTCGCATTAGGTAGTAGACAGTATTATATAATTTTTTTTCAATACAAAATTCTGATAATTCTAAATTTAAGTGGCTTTTATGTCCATCTAGATATAGGATAATATGGTACCCTTTCAATAGTTGCATAGTTGATGCAATAGGCTCACCGAAAAATAGTTTAATATATTAAAATGGGCGCAAATTGCGCGGGGGGGGGGGGTAAGGGGGCTTAGCAAAAGAAATGTACCTATGATAAATAACATGCAATGATGCTCCCATCATTTTAATAAGAGATAGAACGATATTATTCTAACTATGCTTTACGATTTATCATATTTATTTCATCCGATATCTATAATTCCCAATAAACGAAGGGCCATTTTATATACATTCCGGACGCGAAATTTGAAAACGGGTCATGGTCGGCTCATTTAACTAGCCCCTTCCACTGTCAAAATAAATGCATCCATATTATTACCACAGTATTATCATTTATAATTTTATCAACTGTTTAACCACGATAAAGAAAATTTCTTTCAAAACTTTTTGTGCCTTGTGGATTTAGTGATTTAATTTAGTGTCTTGTGCATAGAATCATAGAACAATAGAATAGTCCAGTCAATAGGGCTCCAAAAAAGACGTTGCCATGCATTACATATAACAAAAGTTATACCAAAGAAAAGAGCAGTGGGCATTATGTTTTCGAAAAGGCCTAATAACTAGAGGTCAGAATACAAATAACATAAGTGAGGCTGGTATGAAGATTGTGAAAGATGTCATACATCAGCGAACTAAGGCTTATTCTCCGGTGCAATATTTTATTTCATTATAAATGATTTAGATGCCTTTTATGAGATGAAACTTTTGGATATAGTTGCTAATAGACCTCCGCAATACCTACAAAATAAATATAGTCTTACTAAAGCACAGAAGAAGTATTTAAGATACAAACCTGTTGATACAAGCCCCATACTTTTTGATGTAACAAATATACTTCACAATACTCAGTACCTTGTGGATTTAGATCTTGGCCTTTGTTCATGTCCTCGTGGAGATACAGGGTTTCCATGTAAACACCAAATGTTCATAGCTCAGAAATTAAATATAGATTTGAGCATTTGTTTACCTATGACAGAGGACATGAAAAAAAATTACACATATTAGCATCTGGATGTTCCGCCATAGAGAGTGGGTGGTATGGTTCGGCTACAGACATGAATTATGTGGAATTTAATAAAGATAATAATAAAGATTCGGATCAAAATAGCATACAAACAAATAAACAAAGTAAACAAATAAATGAGAATATGGACCCTGAGATTAATAATGAAAATATAGATCAAACTTATGACGAAGTAATGGATAGTTTCAATAAAACCGTAGAAGACATGAAGAAAAAATTTGACTCGGATAAGACATATTTCTTACCAGCTATTAAATCGTTTGTAAATTCATACAAAAAAAACGCGAGAACAGATGCTAGTCTAACCTCTGCGATGGAGACATTTGGTAAGTACTCGGGCTTAAATCATACTTCCAAAAAACCAAAATTATGTAGCAACAAAGAAATTGGCACGCAGCCAACCGCTCGATCAAGACGAGTCACTCAAATTGGAGGAAGAAAAACATTAACTGCGGGCAGATGCCCTAAATGGAAAAATGTGACCGAGCATGGGTATAGTAGTAATAGACTGTCTTCAAGCCAACTACCTCGAAAACCATTTAACCCTATACAATTGCCTCCAAAACCACAAAAAATGCCACATTCCATAAATTATTGTGTAGAAGCAAATAAATCTGTAGGAGCCACACACAGTGCTAAGTAAATGTATTAACTATTAATTATTGATTTTTTACTTTTTAAATATATTTTTTAGTATTTTTGACTGACAATTTTTTATTGATTTTATTAATTTTTTAAAAACTTACACATATACTAATACATTTGTATTATTTTGTATTTTATTCTTTTCTTCTATTGTTTATGACTAATTAATATGACAAAATATAACGGCTCTAAACTGGTACACCAACATCTTTTGCCATTGGAAATCTAGTATTGTAATAATAAAAGGTGATAATTAAATGTACAAAAGGTTTTAATTTGGATTGTCAAATTTGTTTCAATTATGTAGGTACTTACTGAAAAAACTGTTCAGATGTAGACCTCTTTTGGCAACCATAGGCAACACACGAACTGACAAACTTACCATATTATGCGACAATATCACAGGGTAATATAAAAGAAAGGATTACAATATTGAAACTTTTACGTAAAAACGAAAACAATTTGTCACGAGTTATTCGTTATGAACATAATATAATATAATAATTAGGGCCCGGATTTATATGCATTCGCATGTTTTTTCTGAATAGTCCAAAAAATAGCTAGGTAAGCTACAAGTTTGATTTGTAATCAATAGATCCGAAATATAAAGTTTTATTTTGCATATTTTTGCATATTTTGTCCTTTTTTGACAGTTACTGCATATTTCTGTATTTTACGATTTTTTTATGCATATATACGGTTTTTTAATGCATAATATTTTGGTTATTTTTATTAAAATAACATATTTATATCTATATTTATAATCCATGTAATTTGACGAAGTCGTTTTCTTATCTTATCTGAGACATATCGGGATAAGTAGTAATCTGTTATTGAGTAGGTTTTAGTGAATCCTTAGGGCCTACAGGACGGTTTCAGATGAGGCTGCCTTTGTGCTAGCCAGCATGCCTCCAGTGGATCTCCTAGCAGAAGAAAGGTCTAGGAGCCAGACAGGCTGAAAACCCCGCACCGGGTGCCCC
>NC_042493.1:49816604-49820654 GCF_005508785.2 Acyrthosiphon pisum
AAATTAGCGCAACTACGTCCAGTAAGCTAAATAAATTTGTTGCCGAATATAAAGGTATTTTTTCCAAAGATGGCATAGTTTTGTTCTGTTTGAAATGTAACGTCAAAGTGAATGATGAAAAACGTTTCACAGTCATCCAACACTTATCAACTGGAAAACACAAGTGCAGTTCAACGTACGAATTTACTAGAAAAAAATCAAACATTAATTTCAAATGCAATTTCAAAATCTCCCTTTTTTCAAGAAATGTGCAATGCAATGGTTTCAGCAGATATACCTTTTAATAAATTAAATAACAAGTGCTTCCGGGAATTCCTAGAAAAATACACTAAGCAAACTATTCCAAATGAGTCAACTCATAAAAATGAGTATTGCAAACCAACAGATTACGATAGAGTTGCGGGGCCAAGCATGCAAATACATGCTAATTACATGCTAAATACATGCTAAATATTGGTGTAGAAAAAATTTGAAAATAAGTTTTTGTGATGGGTGGGGGGTCGGAGACACTTGTCTACAGCCCCCCATCTATTTTTCGATACCACGCCTAATCGAAACATTCAAATTACAAAATTTAGCATGCGAATACATGCTAATTGCATGCTAATTATTTGCAAAAAAAAAATTGGAAAATTTTAATGTGGGGTGGCTGGAGATACGTATGTCCTTCGCACACAGTACGACTTTTCCCGTCTACTCGCCGCAATATCAGGTGTTTACCCAAAAGGAAACACAAACAGCGCGGACGAGCAGAGCCGGATTAGGATGTCTCGGCACTTCGAGAAATATTTTTCTACCAGCCCATAATTTGTTATGATGGCCCATATACGATATACCTATTGGCCAAATGTTAATATTCAATATTCATTAATAATAATGACCTTATCACATTTGTTGACGAAATGATTAACTTATCTTATAGCGAACCCCACCACAGCACCACTAGAAAAATAATTCAGCCCCCTCCCCAAATTTAAAACTCAAATTGCACCTATGACCTTATCTCATAATTTTAACATTTTAATTACCAAATATTAACCAATAAGAAATATAATATTTGTGTCTGGAGAATAAAAAAGAATTCATTCAATTGCATATGATAAAAAAAAATATTTGTAATATATAATTTAATAATATATTATAATCAACATTCAAAAATGGACAACCAAATTAATATTAAATATATACTTTCCCAGTCATAAGACTGTATGGTTCTTTGGAATAGTATAGTAATGTAACAGTAAATTGTTCACATTTACCTAATCTAACAAGAATTTATTATTATTTATTATTAATTCATATAAATAATACATTTTAATCAGCATATTGAAGCATTAGAATAATAAAAAATACATATAATCATATAAAATATAATAAAACATCATATTACATATTACATCATATTACATCATACCTACAAATTTAAATTTTTCATTATTTTTCATTAGAATTTCCATGTAAATTTAAAAAAAAAATATTACTTATAAATACAGAAAAATAATATATTCTTATTATTATTATATTATTAAGTCTTACAATTTTAATGCATCTGATAAAAGCCGACTCCTTTGGGATATATTATTTATTACATCTTCATTATCAATATTCATAAGAATATCCTTTTCTATGCTCATTATCAAAAAATGTTCCAATTTATTTTGAGACAAACTATTCCTTAATCGATTCAAAATATATTTTAGTTTTGAAAAAGTAGTTTCACAACGTACCTGAGTACAAGAAAGTGTTAAAACATATTTGTATACTAAAAATAGGTTTCTATAAGTAGTAGTGTGCAAGTTATATTTTTTTAAAACATTGAAACAACATACAATGCAATTTTTGCACGCTTCCTGTCCACCTATACTTAAACAGCGATTACTTGAACTGTTTCCTATTTCTTCATTTCCATCTTCTCTACTATCTTCATCACTATCGTCCTCAAAAAAATTCTCGGAAGTCTTGGCAATATTTTTAATTTTAGGCCATTTACAGATAAAGTCTTTAAGTTCTGACTGTATTATCCCAGCAGTTATGTTGTTATCAAACCGTTTTAATTTATAACTCATCCACTGAAATGCAATTTCCGGTACATCTTTATTAAAATATTCAGAAATTAAGTAGGATACATCATTATACAGCTGACTATGACTTCCAAATCTTTTTTCTAAATTTGTAAGAATTTGGTCGTAGACAACATTATATACACTAATTTCAAAACGACTGTTAGGATCGTTTTGTGGTTCATCACTTGATGTTTCTCCTGGCATTTTTTTCTTTTTTGAAATTCTTTTTACATGAAACAATTTTACTTCAACTCTATTATAAGAAACTAGTTTATTTTCTTCTTACTTTTTCAGTATCTCCTGTAACTGTGACTTTTTCAAAAACATTATCGTATGAATTTTTATCATTATTGTCATTACCAATTTTTCTCATATCTGAACTAAGTCCATCAACACTCTACAAATAGTAAATTGTATATAAACATATAATAATAAAATAAATCACATTTTATTTAGGTATTTATATTAATTTTTTTCTTCTTTCAGTTTTCAATTGCACCAGTAGGATACAATCAATTGGCCAAAATATAATTTAAATTTGTATCATTAATGTCACTAACCATATTTCTAATTTCTGTATTTAATTTATTAATAGGTACTTTAAAAATAATAAATTTGAAAAATAGACATTAAGAAGTACAATTTAAATTTAAAAAATTATAACTTTAATTATTGCTTATTAACTAAACGTCTAAACAGCATAATAAATACATTTTATTTTACCTACCTTTTTATTTAGAGATTATTTTTGTGGTTTAAATAGTTCATTAAGTGTCAAACATTGTTTTGCTGAGGCCAACAACAGCTTTTTGTTTTTATCTCTTGCTTTTTCTGCACCGCCTTTCCTTTTGTTAACTATTGCTTTTTGTTCTTCACTCATTATTGAAAATCGTAAAATATAAAATATGAATACTGAATAGTATACAGTTAAAACGTTAATAAATACAATTTAAAACAATGAATAAAACCTCATCAGTATTCACATTGCTAACACTTTAAACAGTTAAAAAGGAAAATAAAATATAATATAAAATGTGTAGGTAATGTGTATGTGTCATTGCGACAGCGCGATGATAACAATTATTATTTTATCCGTTATCGCCTATCCATCGCCTATAACGGCCCATGTAATAACCATTTTCAATTCTATTTTTAAACTTGTAACAATAAGTTGTCAACAAACCCGGATAAGCCAGTCCCGCAATAATCAGAAATCTGGGTTTTTAAGTTAAATAATATTACATACCTACTTATAACTTTATTACTTATTAGATAATATTTGAATTTATAATTTCAAATAATAATATTAATAAAAATATTTTTTATACGAGCAGCGGCCCACCGGAAAATTTCCCGGTATCCCGGTCGTCCAGTCCGCCACTGATTAGAACTTACCAACAGTTCTTCAGAACCATCAAATGAAACAACATCTTTAGTTGAAGTGCTTTCTGATTGTTCAGCCTCAGAAATATATGATAGTTTAATATTTGAAATATTTAATAATATCTGAATTCTGAATTAATTAATCTGATGTAGTGATGTTTATTAATCATTAGTATAATAATTTATACATCATAATTAGGGCAGAGGACTTGTAGCATTTGCAAGTTTTTCCAAGTCACAAAAATTGCAGAGTACGAAAAAAATACGTTTCATGCTTTCACAGTTTCACAAAGCTAGTTTTGAAATTTTATTTTGCACATAAATGCATATTTTGAGTCTTTTGTTTTTAGGCCACATTTACACTTTTATACCCAATTTTATACTTTTTAGTTTTTGACACATATTTAACTTAAATCAATTTTTTCCACACCGACATTTTCATTTCAAACAATACGGTCAAAAAGTTTGAATAAAAATTTAAAAAATGTTTGTTATATAATTTTATTGACTGTCCGCGGGCACGCGTTTTTCTTACAAGCGCTTGATGATCGCCAATAAGTCAATAATATAATTTGTTGTAATTAATTGTATTAATAGATGGATC
>NC_042493.1:49820754-49830869 GCF_005508785.2 Acyrthosiphon pisum
TTCCAAAGATGGCATAGTTTTGTTCTGTTTGAAATGTAACGTCAAAGTGAATGATGAAAAACTTTTCATAGTCATCCAACACTTATCAACTGGAAAACACAAGTGCAGTTCAACGTACGAATTTACTAGAAAAAAATCAAACATTAATTTCAAATGCAATTTCAAAATCTCCCTTTTTTCAAGAAATGTGCAATGCAATGGTTTCAGCAGATATACCTTTTAATAAATTAAATAACAAGTGCTTCCGGGAATTCCTAGAAAAATACACTAAGCAAACTATTCCAAATGAGTCAACTCATAAAAATGAGTATTGCAAACCAACAGATTACGATAGAGTTGCGGGGCCAAGCATGCAAATACATGCTAATTACATGCTAAATACATGCTAAATATTGGTGTAGAAAAAATTTGAAAATAAGTTTTTGTGATGGGTGGGGGGTCGGAGACACTTGTCTACAGCCCCCCATCTATTTTTCGATACCACGCCTAATCGAAACATTCAAATTACAAAATTTAGCATGCGAATACATGCTAATTGCATGCTAATTATTTGCAAAAAAAAAAATTGGAAAATTTTAATGTGGGGTGGCTGGAGACACGTATGTCCTTCGCACACAGTACGACTTTTCCCGTCTACTCGCCGCAATATCAGGTGTTTACCCAAAAGGAAACACAAACAGCACGGACGAGCAGAGCCGGATTAGGATGTCTCGGCACTTCGAGAAATATTATTCTACCGGCCCATAATTTGTTATGATGGCGGCCCATATACGATATACCTATTGGCCAAATGTTAATATTCAATATTCATTAATAATAATGACCTTATCACATTTGTTGACGAAATGATTAACTTATCTTATAGCGAACCCCACCACAGCACCACTAGAAAAATAATTCAGCCCCCTCCCCAAATTTAAAACTCAAATTGCACCTATGACCTTATCTCATAATTTTAACATTTTAATTACCAAATATTAACCAATAAGAAATATAATATTTGTGTCTGGAGAATAAAAAAGAATTCATTCAATTGCATATGATAAAAAAAAATATTTGTAATATATAATTTAATAATATATTATAATCAACATTCAAAAATGGACAACCAAATTAATATGAAATATATACTTTCCCAGTCATAAGACTGTATGGTTCTTTGGAATAGTATAGTAATGTAACAGTAAATTGTTCACATTTACCTAATCTAACAAGAATTTATTATTATTTATTATTAATTCATATAAATAATAAATTTTAATCAGCATATTGAACCATTAGAATAATAAAAAATACATATAATCATATAAAATATAATAAAACACCATATCGATACCTAAAAATTTAAATTTTTCATTATTTTTCATTAGAATTTCCATTTAAATTTAAAAAAAAAATATTACTTATAAATACAGAAAAATAATATATTCTTATTATTATTATATTATTAAGTCTTACAATTTTAATGCATCTGATAAAAGCCGACTCCTTTGTGGATATATTATTTATTACATCTTCATTATCAATATCATAAGAATATCTTTTCTATGCTCATTATCAAAAAATGTTCCAATTTATTTTGAGACAAACTATTCCTTAATCGATTCAAAATATATTTTAGTTTTGAAAAAGTAGTTTCACAACGTACCTGAGTACAAGAAAGTGTTAAAACATATTTGTATACTAAAAATAGGTTTCTATAAGCAGTAGTGTGCAAGTTATATTTTTTTAAAACATTGAAACAACATACAATGCAATTTTTGCACGCTTCCTGTCCACCTATACTTAAACAGCGATTACTTGAACTGTTTCCTATTTCTTCATTTCCATCTTCTCTACTATCTTCATCACTATCGTCCTCAAAAAAATTCTCGGAAGTCTTGGCAATATTTTTAATTTTAGGCCATTTACAGATAAAGTCTTTAAGTTCTGACTGTATTATCCCAGCAGTTATGTTGTTATCAAACCGTTTTAATTTATAACTCATCCACTGAAATGCAATTTCCGGTACATCTTTATTAAAATATTCAGGAATTAAGTAGGATACATCATTATACAGCTGACTATAACTTCCAAATCTTTTTTCTAAACTTGTAAGAATTTGGTCGTAGACAACATTATATACACTAATTTAAAAAACGACTGTTAGGATCGTTTTGTGGTTCATCACTTGATGTTTCTCCTAGCATTTTTTTCTTTTTTGAAATTCTTTTTACATGAAACAGTTTTACTTCAACTCTATTATAAGAAACTAGTTTATTTTCTTCTTACTTTTTCAGTTTCTCCTGTAACTGTGACTTTTTCAAAAACATTATCGTATGAATTTTTATCATTATTGTCATTACCAATTTTTCTCATATCTGAACTAAGTCCATCAACACTCTACAAATAGTAAATTGTATATAAACATATAATAATAAAATAAATCACATTTTATTTAGGTATTTATATTAATTTTTTTCTTCTTTCAGTTTTCAATTGCACCAGTAATCACCAGTAATCAATTGACCAAAATATAATTTAAATTTGTATCATTAATGTCACTAACCATATTTCTAATTTCTGTATTTAATTTATTAATAGGTACTTTAAAAATAATAAATTTGAAAAATAGACATTAAGAAGTACAATTTAAATTAAAAAAAATATAACTTTAGTTATTGCTTATTAACTTAACGTCTAAACAGCATAATAAATACATTTTATTTTACCTACCTTTTTATTTAGAGATTATTTTTGTGGTTTAAATAGTTCATTTAGTGTCAAACATTGTTTTGCTGAGGCCAACAACAGCTTTTTGTTTTTATCTCTTGCTTTTTCTGCACCGCCTTTCCTTTTGTTAACTATTGCTTTTTGTTCTTCACTCATTATTGAAAATCGTAAAATATAAAATATGAATACTGAATAGTATACAATTAAAACGTTAATAAATACAATTTAAAACAATGAATAAAACCTCATCAGTATTCACATTGCTAACACTTCAAACAGTTAAAAAGGAAAATAAAATATAATATAAAATGTGTAGGTAATGTGTATGTGTCATTGCGACAGCGCGATGATAACAATTATTATTTTATCCGTTATCGCCTATCCATCGCCTATAACGGCCCATGTAATAACCATTTTCGATTCTATTTTTAAACTTGTAACAATAAGTTGTCAACAAACCCGGATAAGCCAGTCCCGCAATAATCAGAAATCTGGGTTTTTAAGTTAAATAATATTACATACCTACTTATTACTTTATTACTTATTAGATAATATTTGAATTTATAATTTCAAATAATAATATTAATAAAAATATTTTTTATACGAGCAGCGGCCCACCGGAAAATTTCCCAGTATCCCGGTCGTCCAGTCCGCCACTGTTTAGAACTTACCAACAGTTTTTCAGAACCATCAAATGAAACAACATCTTTAGTTGAAGTGCTTTCTGATTGTTCAGCCTCAGAAATATATGATAGTTCAATATTTGAAATATTTAATAATATCTGAATTCTGAATTAATTAATCTGATGTAGTGATGTTTATTAATCATTAGTATAATAATTTATACATCATAATTAGGACTTGTAGCATTTGCAAGTTTTTCCAAGTCACAAAAATTGCAGAGTACGAAACAAATACGTTTCATGCTTTCACAGTTTCACAAAGCTAGTTTTGAAATTTTATTTTGCACATAAATGCATATTTTGAGTCTTTTGTTTTTAGGCCACATTTACACTTTTATACCCAATTTTATACTTTTTAGTTTTTGACACATATTTAACTTAAATCAATTTTTTCCACACCGACATTTTCATTTCAAACAATACGGTCAAAAAGTTTGAATAAAAATTTAAAAAATGTTTGTTATATAATTTTATTGACTGTCCGCGGGCACGCGTTTTTCTTACAAGCGCTTGATGATCGCCGATAAGTCAATAATATAATTTGTTGTAATTAATTGTATTAATAGATGGATATTGGATAATCGTTAATGATCTAATGTCGTACACTATACACGAAATCACCACCACAGTAAGCCTACCAGCAGACACCTGTATTGGAATCCAGATATAGAGTCTATACAACCTCCAATGAACTTCTCCGGGGAATTGAGCCATTTCGGCCATTTTAATCCTACCAGCCCAAACTTCGAGATTTTCTCGAACGCTCGACTGGCCAATCCGTGCCTGCGGACGAGTAGACGATTTGAATATCACCGCCGCCGCCGCCGAACGAACAGTCTCATCATAATTTATAAGTCGACAGAGCCATGAGTCCGGCCATAATTCTATTTTATATTATTTGATCCTTGCTATGCATATTTTAAATGTAAATCGCATTGTGTGATTAATTAATAATTAAAAGAAAATATTGTGAAAATAACTAATACGGTGTATTGCAATAAAGAAAAACAGATAATAATTTAATGAACCAACAAATTGTCTATGCGTTCATTAACTTTATTACATGATATTCTACAGATTTCGCATGAAAATGGTTTTTCACCAGTGTGAATTCTTTCATGTCTGGTTAAGTAATGCTTCATTTTGAAATTTTTATAGCATATATTGCATTTGAACATTTTTATATCCAAGACCTAGAAAATAAACTTTGAAGAATGCGTTAGATAAGTATTTGAAAGACACACATTGAATATTCAATAAAACCTAATTAAATAGGTATTTATTTATTTTATAGTGAACCATGATTTATTATAATAAAAATAATTTAAATATTTAATATCTAATATTTTAACATTAAAAAACACTGAATATATTAATATATATACCTACATTTTGTAAGATCTAAGTTAAATAGACTCTTAAACATATAATACAGCATTATAAAGTTATGAATAACTTAAGTATTATAGTTATAATATATCTTAGAATAGACATTATATAAAATCTAATTTGTATGATATTCATATGATCCATAATAATACATCATAAAACATTCTATTTTGCATATTACCAATAATACTTTTTAATAAACAATTTTCTAATTATTGTAACATAATTGAAACTGTATCCAATCACAAAGACGTAATATAACGATAAAATATTTAGGCAGGGTAGTATGTGAATTTAGTAAAAATGATCAACAACACATTATATATAAAAATAAAAATAGGAACAAGGACAAATATTTTTGTTAGAGACATGAAGGATGATAGTACACAGATAGTTTTTGCCGATAAGTCATAAACAGAAATTAAAAATAATTTTATACTTAAAAGGACGCCACACCTGCATATCGTGTTTACCATTTTGCGTTCACAACAGTACATTTTACTCTGTAAAAGTACTTCCTATAAAATTCTAAGGTTATTATTTAGATCAGATTTTTAGATTTGTGTAGTATCAATATATCATCATAGGCTGTCATTGGTGATCTGAGAGGGATTCATCAAAGTACTGAGTCCAGAATTATTAAAAGAATTTCCCAACAAATTGCTACTAAAGCCAGAAACTACGTTAAATGTCCTTAAACAGAAAATGAGTGGGAAGTTGTGAAACAGAAATTTTACAATGTCGCTGGAATGCCCAGAGTTGGTGATTGTCTTGACTGTACCCATATAAAGATACAAAACCCGGGTGGTCCTAATGTCGAAGGGAGAAATAGAAAAGGATGGTTTAAAACAACATAAACAATTTCTCAAATTTAAAAAAAAAACTATGATTACAGAAATTTATAAGTGTCTTCTAAAAATATGTAGGTGGTAAGTGGTCCTCAAATGGAAATATGTAATGTAGTGACTTGATGGCCAGGAAGTTATCATGACAGTTTTATCTTCAATGCAAGTCGTGCATGCACTTTATTTTCCCATAATAATAAATTACTGCTTTTAGGAGATAATGGTATATTTTATTTTTATACAGTAGACAGTAGACCTATACTATACGTACTATACAGTTTTACCTATTTAGTGTTTATACTTTATAGGTTATGCTTGTAAACTTTGCATATCTTTGTATATCTTTGCACCCACTTCTAAATCCTATTACTAATTCAGAAAAAAATTACAACAAAGACCAAATTAAAACGAGGAATATTATAGAACGAGTTTTGGGTGTGTGAAAAGAAATTTCCTTGCTTAAGGAAAGGTCTAGCAAACTCCACACTGACGGTGGTTTCAATTATTGTTGCTTGTGCTGTTTTATAAGACATAAGTTTAAAATTAAGATTTAATTGAATAAATAACCCTTAATAAGCACTTATTAATAAACCCTTTGGAAAAGGTTCTTTCACAGGTAACTTGGGTACATGACAACGTTATAACAAATTTATATGCATAATATATATTGTTGAAACAACCAGACTGTTGAACTATATTATATAACACATCGAAAGCACATCGTAAACAGTTATTGCATGTTTTACAATAATTGGATGGATCAATTACATATGCTTGTTCTTATTCCAAATCTAGTTCATGTTCATAAATGGGAAATTGGGAGTCTTCAGTTAAATGTGTGAAAGTAGCTTCAAAAGTTTTAGTAATAAAATTAAACTGTTAAGCAAATTATTGTAATTCATATGCAAGTGTGTTTCTATCAATAGTTGTTAGAATTGAAAGTTCTAGTAACGCATTTTCAGGTACTTCATTTTTTATAGAATTAAAATGTTTAGGATCCAGGCAAACATAATCACTTAGTAATTTTGTATAACTTATAAACCGTTTATTCAAGCTGTTTGCACAAATATCATGTGTATAATTAAATGTTTCAATTTTAAACCAATCAATTAGTGACATATTTGGCCGTTCATCTGTTGCTTCTTCAACAGACATTTTTTTTTTTTTTGTTACTCTACCTACAGATTTTCCATCATTAAAATCATTTTTTTAGTGAAATTACTACTATTTAATTCTAGCTCTTTATTTATTTATGTAATAAAATGTTTAACTTTAGAATAAAGATTAATGAATATACTATCAGCATTATCTCTTCTAGATCGAATTTCTTTATGAAAATTGTTAATCATATTAAAAGCAGTTAAGTGATAGTTTAATGATGGAGATTGAAGAAATTTAGAAATAGGTGAGCTAATACTAAATATGTCCAGATAAAGTGCTGCAGTCATAATCACATCAAACTTAGACCAATTTTGTAGTAGAGTGCGAGCAGTGAATTTTGTTTTTGAATCAAATGTAGAGTGATTTGAAATTATTTCTAGCAAAAAATTTAAAAATAATAAAAATCTTGAATTTTTTATGTCAATTTCATTAAATTTTATAATTGAGCTTAACGCTTTGTCTTTGCTCCACCAACGTGTAGCTCTAATATAAATGTAATCTCCTAAGTTTATCATTACTTGTATGAGTTTTTTTTGTTAACTCACACCAGTGGCGTACCCAGGGGGGGGCTTAGAGGGCTTCAGCCCCCCCCATTGGCCGTGTTATGGAATACATTTTATATTATAAAATACAAAGTACCAACCATTATATTCCTAAAAACAGTGTTGAATACAACGTTGAACGTACTATTATCTTAAGTAACAACGACCTATTATAAGCAATAATCGTATAACATATTTTTTATAATAAATCAGTCCCTACTTCCTACTAATTAAATATATCACTAATATATTATGTATGTGTTATAAAAAGTATATAATAATGAAATATTACAATTAACTGCTATAAGACTTTATTGAAAATTGTTTGTTAAGATGATGTTAAATTTTGATTTACTTTGTTTAGCCCCCCCCCATTTGAAAATCTTGGGTACGCCACTGACTCACACCAAACTTTCATTCTTTTGTAGGAATCTAATAAAAATGTAGATGATTGTTGTACTAAACCGAATAGAAATTCTGCATTCACGCAACATTCCGATGAATCGACCATAACCCAATTCAATACATGTCCTACACAATGTGTGTATACACATAATGGATTCTTGTTTTTTAAATGTGATTGTAAATCATTGTATGTCCCTTTCATATTGGCTGCTCCATCGAATGAGCAACCAACAATTTTAGAAATATCTAAAGTAAATTTATGAAATTCACTTGAAATCAAATCATATAAACATTTTCCGCTGGAGTCATAAACTATTATCAACTTTAAAAGTTTTTCATGGATTTCATTATTTAAAACATATCTAACACAGATAGCAAGCTGGTCTAAAACAGAAACATCTTGCGTAGAATCTACCATGATACTAAACAGTTTAACTTGTTTTATCTTTTATATAATTTATTAATTTATTTTGTATTATCTGACCAATGAATAAGATCAGTATGTTTCCAAAAGTTTTTGACAAAAAAAGTAACCAATGACCCCCTTCCATGACCATGAACTTGATTACCATTTTTAATATTACATAAGTCTTTTTCTTTTCGCTTATTACTTAAATGTATACTGTTTTGTATATGCTCATTCAAAACTACATCATACTCTTTAATTAACCAAACTAATTCTAAAAAGTTACCGTGATTGACAGATCTATCTTCTAAATCATAAGCAGCTTTAACTTTACCTCTATAGTATTATTTAAGTATTAAGTACTTTATTAGTTATTAATTATTAGTAAATAATGACTAAAATTAAACTTATTAATTAACTTATTTTGAATAAAAATTTTAAATGTAAATGTTTGACAAATTTGCTAAACTAGAAAAGTTCAAAAATCAAAATGTAGTTTTAAAAAATTAAAAATCTTTATAATCTTTATAATCATGTCTGGTCAACTTTATAATATAATTAGGACAGGAATATAAGTTGTAAATATACCACATTATGTAAAGCATCATTTTCAACAATAGATGTACGAGGACGAAGACTAGAGGATTAGAGATTTTGATCAGTTTCTTTATATTTTGATCAGAATTCACTATTCTGTACGTACTAAAATTTGTTTCAGTGCTTGTACCTACTAAGTACTAACACATATACTATTCATAAATTATAAATTGACAAGAAAAAATTAACAACAAAAATGCATGTAAATTATCAAAACTGGGAAGTAGTATTAGTTAAAAGTTAAAAAACAAGTAAGCAGTCTTCTTCTTCGCCTTCACCTTCGCTTTCATCCAACTATTTGGGATCGGACACCTTTGTCCTAAACCTCCACTTTCAGTGGCTAAGATGTATTTAAATGCCCAGTTTTGTTAACTACATATTTACTCACCTGGATTATCAATTATATGACTATCTGATAAATAAATAACTTAATCATTTAATGGTGATAGTTCTTCAATTGTGAATTCAATTCCATCACCATCATAAATATTTTGAATCTCAACTATTTGAGGATCAATGCGTGGTTGAACTATTTCATTAATTTCATGGGTGATGTCTAAGTATGAAGTCGTTTCAGGGCCATCACCAGTTAACATGCGTGCTTGCCTTTCAATTACAAACCCTTGTCTACTTTTAGTTTTTTCACCTTCCCAAAACCGGCGTAGACATTTAGTATCTCTCTATTTTAAAAATTATATATTAAAAATGGTTTATAAAAGTTAAAATTATACAATCATATTTGTCAGTAGTAAGTAAGGTACTTGCCTTATTTACACTTTGTTTTGAATTAAAACTTAAAGTAATTCTTTCCCACGCATCATTCTTTTCCCTATTATTAAATTTATCAGTTTTTTTAGATTCAAATAAATGTTTTTCTTTTGAAATACAATATATGGTTTTCTCTTCCTCGATTGGGATTAGGAGTGCTCCTAAGCGTTTCATTTTCTCATCCGACATTATAAAACGATGGTCCCTTTCACACGTCAACACTTAACACCAAATTCCAAAAGATGATAAGACCACGATTTAAGAATTTATAATACGCGATGTTAGTGATAACGTGTTATCGTTTTTCCAAAGACGTTGTAATAACTCGAAACCCAAACAAACATTTTACCCATAAGAAATATACAGGGAATAATTTGGAAATTAATTAATTAATTAAAATAAGTACATTATGCACTCAATTTTGAGTGCATATTATTCACCGTAAAAAATGGAATTATAAAGTTATTCGATTCATACTTAATTCTTTTGTAATTTTAAATTTATTAAAGAAATAAATTTGGCAGGAAAAAAGTTTAATTACAATTAAAGTATACTATAAATATGTAGGATATAAATAATATGTAAATTTTGCAATTCTACATAGGTA
>NC_042493.1:49830919-49832300 GCF_005508785.2 Acyrthosiphon pisum
GGCTGTTGGATGTAATCATCACAACCAAAGAGAAAAGTGTAAATTTTTTACACTTCCTAAAGATCTAAAATCTCGTAACAGGTGGTTAAAATTACTTAAGTAAGTATTTTCCTCCCATTTATTATAATTTGTAATACAAAATAATAATATATTCCAAATGGTACCTAATCTGTACTTAATGTAAACAATTATAGACGAAGTGACCAACCTGGTCGTGGATGTGTTGTTTGTAGTTGTTATTTTAAAAATGGACTTAGAATTAACGGTCCGGAGTTGCAAGACCACTTAAAAAAGGCTTTTGACAATGAATTTCCCCAACCTCCCCAAAAAAGAAGAAATCAAAGAACCAAGAAAGTAACCATACTTACAGATATGCAATCGTGCAAGATAAATGCAGAAAATGCATTAGACGTTGATAAGTAGGTACCTATGTGGCTATGTAAGAAACTTTGTTATTGAAGAATATTAATTGTTTTATTATAATATGTCTAGGAATATCAAATCTCAAGTTGAAAAATTCAGAAATTCAAATATTGAATTTGAATAAAAAGATGGATCTGAATTTAGATTCAAAGTTAGTACTTTTATTATTAAATTCATCTATACCTTTTCAAATAGATTAGATATTTTATAATGCTTCATGTACTAAATGTAGGTGTATAAATATATATATATGGCCTTAAATTCAAAATAATTTAGTAGTTATTTATACATATCATAAATAATGCATACTGTTTTGAAAGATAAAACAATTACACTCGGGGTTAGGGATTTAAAATTGTTTGAAAATGGTTCCTAAAACCAAAAAAATATTGATTTTGGATGAGAATTTGATTTTATATTATTATTTTTACTAATTTAATCTAAATGTTATGCCACTCTTCAAATAGATGATTCAATGTTCCTATTATTTAATTTTATAATTATTATTTCTAATTTCACAATTTAATATTTCATTGAATATTAAATTATTATAATAGTATTATTATTTTTTTAGATCTGTTTCGGTTCAACCTACACAATCAATTCCAAGTGTAACAGTATTAGAAACTGAAAATTATTTCCTTAAGAAAGAAAATGAAGAATTGAAAAGTAAAATGTATAAGCTATCCGTTACATTTTGTTATGAGACTATATGCAACAGTGATGAATTGGTTAATGTTTATACTGGATTACCAAATTCAAAAGTTTTTAATTCTCTTTTTGAGATGTTTAAAGATGTAAATTTAAATTATTTTTTGGGGTGGAACGTAAAAACTATAAGCCCTCAGGATCAATTATTATTAACATTAATGAAACTAAGATTAAATTTACCTCATTTAGATTTATCCCAACGTTTCAATTGTAGTCGTGCTACTATAACTAACATATTTATTACTTG
>NC_042493.1:49833338-49836728 GCF_005508785.2 Acyrthosiphon pisum
CCAATTTGTATCTTTACAGATTTGAACTATGATAGTTTCGTCTGTTGTCCACACAACCAAAAAGCATCTACTTCTCTTGGTCATAAATAGTTGTCCTTGTATTTGGTGCCAGTAATTATGATGCTTGTTGATGAATATCTCATTGTTAATTTTGTAAATTATATATGATTGATCTTCAGTTATTGCATCAGATAATTTACATTTTCTATATTTATATGGACACTTCACTTCAACAATATCATCTTCACCAATAAGACCATCAGGTGACGCACCAATAAATCCACACTGGTGTAACCATAGTCCAGTTGGTTGAACTATAATATTTTCAGTTTCTTGTAAAACATTTATTGCTGTTGATTCATTAGCCAGACCCCACTCTATTGCACGGACATGTTTAATGCTTCCATACTCATTATTCAATGATTTTAAAAGAGATTTTGGTATACTTTTTTTTGTCATAGCTGATATTATATGTCCAAAATTGCTAGCTGTTAGTCTATGTTTCTTATGAATAAGCCATAGATCGTTTTTAGCTTGGCCTACAGTTTCTTGAGCAATTTTTAAAATCATTTCATTAGTGACTAAAAGTTTTTCTGTGAGAAAATGTTGTTTATTTTTTGATGTTATGTATTTTTGTGAAAATAAAACTTCTTCAATTGAGATTAGCAAGCAGACTCCTGGTGGTGGCATACGAGGTTCAGGTTTTAATAACCACATTACTCCTACGGGTAATCCAATACATGCTAAACTTTGCTTGAAACGGTCTATACTATCATCTGGAATACTATTAGTTGCTGTATATGGTTTTGATGGATAAATATCTTTAATGCTTTGAACTTCATTATCATCATTTGGTTTTCTAGTATTCCAAGTACATGGCAAGTCAGTAGAGCTGAAATTGTTATGGACGAAAATACATACAGCAGCAATGTGGTGACAAATGCCTTGTCCTCTTGGACATGTACAGAGAGAGTCAGATATTATGTCATCATTTAAGACTATCTGAAAAAATAGTGAATTTAGAACGGAATAGGTATACACATAGCTTAAAAATTAAAAGTATTTTATATTATGTTTAATATCATAAACATTAAACTAATTCATTTTATAATTTATAGTAACTAATAACTATGCACAGGCACCTAAATTATATTTAATTTAATTTAAAATATGTATTAAAAATTTCAAATATAGAGAAACTATGGTATTAATTGACGTATACTAAATTAATTTCAATATTAGAATCAAAATATCAAATATACTGTAAACACTATATATGCCTATATAACACTATATTGTTAGAGCTATAAATTAAATATTAAACTTTATTAATATAAGAGTTAAACTAATTTTTATACATATATATTATGCCTATAATTTATTAATATAAAATAAGTAATAACCTGCACATGATATGTGATTTGTTTCATACTGGCTTTAACATCACCCTTAATAAGTCCGTCGGGATCAAAATTAATTTTTGAAACGTATCCTGCTAGAAATGACAGTTCACCTCTTTTCAACTGTTTTTGATTTATTTTGAAATAATTCGATATAGTTGAAAAACTTAGAGCACTTTTTTGGGCCATGCCTAATGATTTCCGAAAACTATAAGGAGTATAATATGACGCAGAATGCAGTTATGACATTTTTACTGTTTAAACCTAATAAAAAGGATAAACACCAATTTATAAACCAAGATAGTTAATAATATCTAACCCGCCATATAATAATTTGTACCTATTCAAGGATTGGATGTTTGAAAAACAAAGTTTTATTTATATCTTACATTGTTATAGTATACATTTGTAATTAAACTTTTTTCCCGCCAAATTTATTTCTTTAATAAATTTAAAATTACAAAAGAATTAAGTATGAATCGAATAACTTTATAATTCCATTTTTTACGGTGAATAATATGCACTCAAAATTGAGTGCATAATGTACTTATTTTAATTAATTAATTAATTTCCAAATTACTTCCTGTATATTTCTTATGGGTAAAATGTTTGTTTGGGTTTCGAGTTATTACAACGTCTTTGGAAAAACGATAACACGTTATCACTAACATCGCGTATAGTTGGTACCTATGTAGAGTATAAATTAAAATACACTTTGTTATTGTTATTATCAGTATAATGTTTACTGATAACACTGAAGTGAACATAGGTACCGACATATTTAAAAACGGTTTTTATTTTCATAAAACTTCCCATTACAATGAAACACATAAATATTGACTATGCAAGAATACAATTTAGGCATCTTATAAGTTCCTTATGTGTGTTATAAATAATTTATGAATTACATTGTTATGTAATACATAAGTATATTATGTTGCCCATTATATCATGACTATGTATACCGGCATTAGTCTATAGCAATTATATAGGTAGGTAATAGACATTTTTAATAAATATGGTAGGTAGGTATTGGAATTTGTTAATATTTTCGAGTGTTCCTGTTCACCCTATTTATGACACATGTTAGAAGTATTTGACTTTGAAGCATCTTTTCTACTCGAAAAATATTATGAATTCCATTGTGATTGAACAAATCATCATTAATATATGTCTACTAACTTTTAATAATCGCAACAATTGCTTTCCTCAACTCCATTTATGACTTTCCCATAAAGTTTTTCGTGTACTTGAATTTTACAAAAAAAAAAAGATATTAATAGCTTATCAGTGATAACAAAGTGGTGCTATCACGGACTATGATAAACAGGACTGAAAACGAACCTTTATTATGTGATCAGGATCTGTTACGGAAAGTAAATGAGCGATTGTGGCGCTATCTATTAGTTTTATATTACAAAATTGAGTAAGTCACCGAATACAGTAATGTTTATGAATAGCTGATGAAAAAAAAAAATACAAATTAAGTATTTTGTACTATTATATAAAATAATTTAATAAAACAATTAAATATATCTTATTATAATATAAAATATGATTTTAAAATATAATCAGGTATATAATTTTATTCAAAATCTGGTCATAACTCATAATTAATATTTTGTTCTTAAAAATTATGTATAGATATTTAATTATTTTTTAACTAATTAAAATGTATTAATTGTTATAAACTTTGCCTAGTATTAGTAAACATCTTATATTTATTGTGTTAAATAAATAATCTAATGTACATATAGTATATCAAATGTTTTAAACTATAAAGTACAAAAATTAATAATGAATAAAAAAAATTATTTTAGAACTATTATAGTATAATATAATTATAATTAAACAATTTTATTATGCAGTTAATTTACTTAATTTTTTTTTTCTTTACAAATGTTTTCTTTGTTGTCGATTTTGCATAGCACAATACTGCCGCATTCGCATTCTTACATGATAAATACTTATAGTTTTTACGATTTCCAAA
>NC_042493.1:49837759-49843329 GCF_005508785.2 Acyrthosiphon pisum
CAAATGTATAAAGTTTTAATTTGAAATTTGAAACTATACTAGTTTTTGTAGTAACAGCTGTATCATTATTGTTACACACTGAAAATGTTAAAAACAAATACTGAATGAAAAATTTAAAATAAAAATACAAAAAAATTTATTTTAATTTACTTTTATGCCATTAAAATGAGATTTATCAATAACTAATTATTATTATTAGCTAATATTTATTATTTTCAACTTAACCCGGCGTTAGTCGCACTAGCGTATATTGCGTTACCGCGTTATAATTTTCAAGTAAATAATTATAAAAAAACGTTGTTTCATAGGTATATGTTTAGTAATTTTATTGAAACATATCAATTTTCATATAACTTTAATAACTTATGGTTTTATTTATAAAAAAAAAAATCGAAACTGAAAGTTATTTGCTTGTACATAAATTAGGTACCTAATTTTAAAAAAGTAATGTACAAATTGTATTTAAATTTATATACTATATACTATGTATGTATGAGTTATTTAAATGAATAAATGAAATAAATAATAATAACATAAATAAATGAAAAATATAATAATTGTATTAATATTCTGAATTATCTGATGAATGTTGTGCATCTTCGCAACATTTCTGGCAATACGTTACGGTATGTTCCTTACAAATATAATTTTCACAGTTTTTACATTGCGTTTTTGTTTTTCTATTTTTTTTTCGATCACAGTAGTAACATCTTCCTTCACGAGTTGGTCCAGCGTTAGGTTGTTCTATGTATTTTTCACCCAAAATTGAAGCAATTTTTCGTTTTACCTCTATTGGTAATGTCTTGATATTTGTACGTTGTTGTAAGTAGCCCATTGTAAGTTGCGTACCAAGTGTTTGTAAGAACTCACGTCTATTTATATTACAATTATTGTTCGCTTTGTATATAAGTTGGCTATTAATTCCTGCGATATTCAAAAGACTGTAAAAAATTGTAAGAGGCCAACGACGGCTTATTCTCGCAACTGAATAGTTTCCTTTTAGCTCATCAACTACATCTACACCACCTTTTGTCATGTTATAAAATGTAATAATTTCAGGTTTATTATTGGAATCTATGGCATTATCGTGGTGCATCGTAGACAGCAATAACACAATTTTACTTTTTTTGGGCACGTGGAAAACTAGTGTCATGTCTTTAGTAAATCCAAACATATTCGACTGTATAATTTTACCACGTGTATTACAAAAATTTGTAGGTATTTCCCTTTTGTTTTTTCTTATAGTCCCTACCATGGTTATTCTGTATTTTTTCAGTAATTCAGTAGCTAGTGGTACTGAAGTAAACCAATTATCACATGTGACATTTCTCCCTGTTTTTGAAATTGGTTTTATGAGTTGCAATACAATTTCTTTCCCACTATTTACAACTTTATATGGTCCTTCTTCCTGCTGTCCACAATAAATTTCCATATTTAGGGTATAAAAAGTACGACTATCAACTAACGAGAATATTTTTATACCATATTTCGCTGGTTTATTTGCAATATATTGACGAAACCTACATTTTCCTCTGAACGACTCGAGCATTTCATCAACTGTTACATATTCACCAACTGTATAATATTTTTGACAACGATCAACAAAGCCGTCAAAAATGTTTCTTACAGGAGCTAATCTATCGGTTTTTATTCGAGTATTTCTAGAATTAACGTCATCAAATATCAAACATTGTAATATAAACCGAAATCTTCTTATATTCATAGTCGCGTGGAAATAATCGACACCTAATCCATCAGTCCTCCACAAATCACATACATTTTGATGGGACGATCGTAAAAAACCAGATAAATATAGTAAACCTATTATTGCTTTCATCTCTATAATATCGGTATCTTTAGCATCTCTAACTCGTGAATAATGTTCTCTTATTTTTTTGAATTTTTATGTTTGTAAAATTGACTATTTCTGATATTACCTCATCGGGAAAAAATAACTGCCAAGAATCAATTATAGTTTTTGAATTTTTCGCACCACCTTTGACACCTGGTAAATGAGTTACCAAATTATGTGACCTAGTTCTACTATTTGAAGGCGGCATTTGTGCTTTCCACTTAGTCCCATCCTTTCCTAAATAATTCTGATCACTAGATTCATTTTCATCACACGATAATCCAGACTCCTCGGTACATGTATCATGTTCACTTTCCACGACAATATCAGAATCTAAGTCACTGTTACTAAAATCATCATCTGATAATATTTCCTCGTCTAAAGCATCAATTATAAATTGTTGATCCATATTACAATCAATAAAAAATTACAAATATTTTGAGTATGTAAAAAAGTATGTAATACGCACTAGAAAATCACATGTATCGTGTGTCACGTCCAACTCATAAAAGAAAAATATAAACCTTATGTCTGTGTATGAACTAAAACTGATACTTTTGATAAGATAAATAAAAACCCGAAAATTATTTCTACCTTCATAACCAGACTGGCAATGTTAGTCGTAATAATAACCTAACCGGCAATGTTAGTTGTAATAATAAAGATAATAACATCATTAGTCGCGATTTGGTCGAAATGACCGCAATTTATGATATCTCACTTTTATCTTAGTTTATTTTATATATATGGAATTAAATGTACTTAGAATATTATTATATTATTTTTAATAACATTATTGAAAGGTATACTGAGTATCAATGGTTGAAATATAAAATATAAATGTTTTATTAAGCATGTAAAAAAAGTGCGGTCATTTTGACCATAGTGCGACTAACGCCGGGTTAATGAGATATTATTTACCAGTATCACTAAATATTTGTTTTACATCTGTAATAGATATTTTAAGTGAAGATGAATCCAAGATTTTACAGTTGCCAGTTTTATACACCTTTGCCAACTTTCCTTCCCTTATGATCACTATCAATAGCACCCGTTTCAGATTGTTTATCGAGTGTTGTCCGTATCATCCTAATAGTGATATCAAGAGTCGCCATAAAAAAATACTTACACACTCTTATGTTTTCAGAATTAACCCCACACTTGAGATAAAATGATTGATTGTTTGACCTATTACAAGTTGCATCAGCCCTAACGTACCTGTACTTTGGTGTCACTGTCTTCATCGCTTTGAGAATGTAGTGGCGCTGTTTTTCAATGTCTCCCATGGCCCAAAATTCTTCAAAAATTGTCTGTCTCTCTATTTCGGTAAATTTAGAATTGCAGTGAAGTCTACATTTGTCTTCACACGGTGGCTTCATTTTCCTTCTTAGAACGACTTTATTTTTTCTTGTCGTATACTCCTGCCCAGAATTTTTTTGTTCTTTTCTGACATTTGCCTTCCACTGAAGGGGTTTGGGAATAACTTTTTTGGGCCTCTTGGGTTCTAAAATATTACAATTTAAATAATATGCAAATAAATACGTTGATTGAGGAGGTTGGATAAATAAATAATAATATAATATAAAATTTAAACATTAATTATACCTTTATCATTTCTTGACTCAGTTTCGTTATTATCTGTAGGATGATCAGCTATTCCAATGTTGTTCTCGACATTTTCATCTCCGTTAGGCAACAAGTCTTTAGGTTGGTAATCAGGATCCGCATCCGTATGATCAAAGTCCGAATATTCATCCTCAATATCTGCTTCATTTTCAGGTATAGTAGGTGTCGTGTTTGTTTCAAGAAGATGATTAAATATTTTTAAATCAAATTTTCTGAACTCGTCGCTTGTGGTAAACCTCTCTGTTTCCCAAGGAATAGCAAGCCAAATATCACCTTATGTGTACTTGTAGTTGCAAGTTGTGGTATTAGAAAGTTTGATAATTTTTTTAATTCTCTGTGACGACGTCATCATCTTTATTTGTTAGAAATTTACTATAAAATCCAAGAAAATATATAGGCATAAATCAAAATATTCTTATAAAGCAAAAGGCACAACTCAGAAAATTCTGGAGAACAAAGGGCACAAATCAAAAAAAAAATTACCTGCATCAGTGATCAATCGGCACAACTATAAAAATGCCACTGAACAAACGTCGTCCGGCGTCGAACGCTTGGTTGGTACTGATTTAGTTGTAGTTGTGCCGATTGTATTATCACAAACTAAACATTTCAGAACATTACACTAACGACACTAACGCCATCCAGCAGTGAAAAAATAAGTTTGAATAAAATTGATGAGCGCAAATAGGAGATATCGTTCGCGCGGTTTCAGCAGTGGTGCCAACTCAAAATCGACATTTTTTGAGTTATGCCATTATTATTCCAGGGATGCGATATGACGACATCAAAAAAGCAGTTAAAACACAAATAAGGAAAAAATGGCATCTACTCTGGAACGACCAAGACACAAAACTAAACCAGATAAAAAGAACAACATTCAGTTGGAAAAATCATGAATTTAACCGAAAAGAAGAAACCACTATAAATCGACTCAGAATTGGGCACTCCAGATTAACACATGGATACCTCATGTCAAAAGAAGAACCTCTCACATGTGAAGGATGTGGGACCCCCCTCACCATCAAACACATACTAACGGAATGCCAACTCTATCAACAGGAACTTCAACATTACAGAAACACTTGATTCACTACTCGGTCCGGATCCCGCTCAAAATAGGAAAATACTTAATTTTTTAAAATCAACTAATTTAATAGACCAAATATAATGTAAATGTAAATGTAAATATAATTATGTAACAAAAGTATCAAAAAAAAAAAAAAAAAAACTGTAACTAATGGCCTATGATGCCAAGTTGTAAAAAAATTTTTAGGGATTTTCAATGGTGGGGGGGGGGGTAAACATTTTGTTTTTATCACGGGAACTTGGTCACCTCCTTTTTAAAAATATTAAATATATAAACATGGTAATGTACTATACAGAAAATAAATTTTAAAAGTGAAAAATGTTTATTGAAAGAACAAAATTAAGTTTTCTTGGTTTTTTAGCCAATTCATTTATAACTTCGTCGGCGGTAAGTGACACTTCTTTGTGTACTGCAAACATCGTCAAACCATTCAGACGAGTCTAAAAGAAGAAATATTTTTAAATTATAACAAGCTGTCCTTTATTCTTAAAATAAATATGGGAAGAAATACCTCTGTCATTGTGTTACGCTGATAACTTTTTAACCTTTTTAAATATGAGAATGTACCCTCTGGTGTTGCTGTCGATAATGGTAGAGTACATAAGATAAGCAGCAAACGATGAATATTTGGAAATAACTCCTGCTTGCTTCTAAACTATTTTTTGGATCATTTTCATTTTTTTTTAATATAGCACGCCACAAATGTAGTTCTGATAAAACAGTATGATTTCTCCAAAGTCATCAGAATATGAACCAGTAAACAAACTATGAAATCCTATAAAACAAATATTAATAAATTTGTATTTTATAAATCAAAATTAAATAACTAACCTTTAAATATATTTTTACGACACAAAAATCGCTCATTTAGTTGTTGAACAAACGAGTTAATGTACGGTATAGCTATCGTTACACAATAGTATTCTTCAGGATCATTGATATCAGGATTGATGCGATTTATACATCGTTTATTTAAACGCTTCATCGATATGCTGATATCTAATT
>NC_042493.1:49843429-49848714 GCF_005508785.2 Acyrthosiphon pisum
TCTTCAATACAGATTCTGGTCCCCAGTTACCTTCCTGTATCAATGTGTAGTGATCCCTCACTAACGCTTACAATTCAATTTTTGAATCCAACGACGTTGATGATGAAAGAGGTTTTTCAAAGGAGAGATTTGCAGAATGACAAGTGTTACAGTAAATAGTTATTAGTAATTTTATTTAAAATAAACAAAGTATTTAAAAGTTATATAAATTTGAGGACAGAGCGACAAGTGACTGCCCGAGAAATCAGCGTGTGCGTAGTGCAGCTCTGTACTAATTCTAATTTTACTATAGACCTTATCCTATATTTATATAAAATCTATACGGATACAAACGTACACGGTAGAGTCCAGGAGGTGGATATTTGAAAGAAAACCGGTGCTGGACGTGGTTATTGCCAAAGCATCCCTATTTTATGATCGGCAATTAAATTGCAGGTGAAAATTTGAATAAGCTTGTTTTCGTATTCCACGAAAACAGATATCTAATTCGGATTATTTTTATAGGTTTCTTTTCGCAATATCGTGGAGATGTGAAAAAATATATATTTTAAAACTCAAGGTTCGTACATTGTACGTGGTTCTTGGAATAGTCGACGCGATTCTTGGAATCGTCGAAAAGTTTAATATTCTTGTTGTTGTCCTATCGTGAGAATGCACTTGGTTATAAAAGTAATAAAAGAAATAACGTCGGTTTACTACAAATGTATAAAGTTTTAATTTGAAATTTGAAACTATACTAGTTTTTGTAGTAACAGCTGTATCATTATGTTACACACTGAAAATGTTAAAACAAATACTGAATGAAAAATTAAAATAAAAATACAAAAAAATTTATTTTAATTTACTTTTATGCCATTAAAATGAGATTTATCAATAACTAATTATTATTATTAGCTAATATTTATTATTTTCAACTTAACCCGGCGTTAGTCGCACTAGTGTATATTGCGTAGTTAGTCGCACCGCGATCTTTTCGACCGCGTTATAATTTTCAAGTAAATAATTATAAAAAAACGTTGTTTCATAGGTATATGTTTAGTAATTTTATTGAAACAAATCAATTTTCATATAACTTTAATAACTTATGGTTTTATTTATAAAAAAAAAATCGAAACTGAATGTTATTTCCTTGTACATAAATTAGGTACCTAATTTAAATAAATGAAATAAATAATAATAACATAAATAAATGAAAAATATAATAATTGTATTAATATTCTGAATTATCTGATGAATGTTGTGCATCTTCGCAACATTTCTGGCAATACGTTACGGTATGTTCCTTACAAATATAATTTTCACAGTTTTTACATTGCGTTTTTGTTTTTCTATTTTTTTTTCGATCACAGTAGTAACATCTTCCTTCACGAGTTGGTCCAGCGTTAGGTTGTTCTATGTATTTTTCACCCAAAATTGAAGCAATTTTTCGTTTTATCTCTTTTGGTAATGTCTTGATATTTGTACGTTGTTGTAAGTAGCCCATTGTAAGTTGATTACCAAGTATTTGTCACGTCTATTTATATTACAATTATTGTTCGCTTTGTATATAAGTTGGCTATTAATTCCTGCGATATTCAAAAGACTGTAAAAAATTGTAAGAGGCCAACGACGGCTTATTCTCGCAACTGAATAGTTTCCTTTTAGCTCATCAACTACATCTACACCACCTTTTGTCATGTTATAAAATGTAATAATTTCAGGTTTATTATTGGAATCTATGGCATTATCGTGGTGCATCGTAGACAGCAATAACACAATTTTACTTTTTTTGGGCACGTGGGAAACTAGTGTCATGTCTTTAGTAAATCCAAACATATTCAACTGTATAATTTTACCACGTGTATTACAAAAATTTGGAGGTATTTCCCTTTTGTTTTTCTTATAGTCCCTACCATGGTTATTCTGTGTTTTTTCAGTAATTCAGTAGCTAGTGGTACTGAAGTAAACCAATTATCACATGTGACATTTCTCCCTGTTTTTGAAATTGGTTTTATGAGTCGCAATACAATTTCTTTCCCACTATTTACAACTTTATATGGTCCTTCTTCCTGCTGTCCACAATAAATTTCCATATTTAGGGTATAAAAAGTACGACTATCAACTAACGAGAATATTTTTATACCATATTTCGCTGGTTTATTTGCAATATATTGACGAAACCTACATTTTCCTCTGAACGACTCGAGCATTTCATCAACTGTTACATATTCACCAACTGTATAATATTTTTGACAACGATCAACAAAGCCATCAAAAATGTTTCTTACAGGAGCTAATCTATCGGTTTTTATTCGAGTATTTCTAGAATTAACGTCATCAAATCTCAAACATTGTAATATAAACCGAAATCTTCTTATATTCATAGTCGCGTGGAAATAATCGACACCTAATCCATCAGTCCTCCACAAATCACATACATTTTGATGGGACGATCGTAAAAAACCAGATAAATATAGTAAACCTATTATTGCTTTCATCTCTATAATATCGGTATCTTTAGCATCTCTAACTCGTGAATAATGTTTTCTTATTTTTTGAATTTTTATGTTTGTAAAATTGACTATTTCTGATATTACCTCATCGGGAAAAAATAACTGCCAAGAATCAATTATAGTTTTTGAATTTTTCGCAACACCTTTGACACCTGGTAAATGAGTTACCAAATTATGTGACCTAGATCTACTATTTGAAGGCGGCATTTGTGCTTTCCACTTAGTCCCATCCTTTCCTAAATAATTCTGATCACTAGATTCATTTTCATCACACGATAATCCAGACTCCTCGGTACATGTATCATGTTCACTTTCCACGACAATATCAGAATCTAAGTCACTGTTACTAAAATCATCATCTGATAATATTTCCTCGTCTAAAGCATCAATTATAAATTGTTGATCCATATTACAATCAATAAAAAATTACAAATATTTTGAGTATGTAAAAAAATATGTAATACGCACTAGAAAATCACATGTATCGTGTGTCACGTCCAACTCATAAAAGAAAAATATAAACCTTATGTCTGTGTATGAACTAAAACTGATACTTTTGATAAGATAAATAAAAACCCGAAAATTATTTCTACCTTCATAACCAGACTGGCAATGTTAGTCGTAATAATACCAGCATAAGCTGGAGCAGGTACAAAATTGATTCCTAAGCTACTTAGCATTTACGAGTAAAACTGACGTGTCCCCCCATGACTATGTCCAACTACGTAAAATGTTTAATATCCCATCCCTCTCTTCGCGTCGCACCGATATAGATGTACACTTTTTAACTTCCCTTCTAAATGGTACTTTAGACGCTCCTAACTTACTTGCTAAAATTCCATTTAAAGTTCCTACCCGTGGAATACGAAACCTAGACCAGTTTTATGTTCCCCATCACTCTACTGCCTATGGTTACAATCATCCACTTCACAGAATGCTCAGAGTTACTAACTTAAATGTACCCTAGCTGTTTTGAATGCGTTCTCAGGCTACTCTTGTTATTTGTACGATCTAGTTTTGTTAGAGTTGTTATGCTTATTACTGTTAATTTGTTATCTAATTTGTTATCTAATCGTTATTACCTACATATTATGTATTATTGTTTAACTGCCGATTGGCGTAAAATATATATATAAATAAATATATATATAAATATAAATAATAACCTAACCGGCAATGTTAGTTATAATAATAAAGATAATAACATCATTAGTCGCGATTTGGTCGAAATGACCGCAATTTATGATATCTCACTTTTATCTTAGTTTATTTTATATATATGGAATTAAATGTACTTAGAATATTATTATATTATTTTTAATAACATTATTGAAAGGTATACTGAGTATCAATGGTTGAAATATAAAATATAAATGTTTTATTAAGCATGTAAAAAAGTGCGGTCATTTTGACCATAGTGCGACTAACGCCGGGTTAATGAGATATTATTTACCAGTATCACTAAATATTTGTTTTACATCTGTAATAGATATTTTAAGTGAAGATGAATCCAAGATTTTACAGTTGCCAGTTTTATACACCTTGCCAACTTTCCTTCCCCTATGATCACTATCAATAGCACCCGTTTCAGATTGTTTATCGAGTGTTGTCCGTATCATCCTAATAGTGATATCAAGAGTCGCCATAAAAAAATACTTACACACTCTTATGTTTTCAGAATTAACCCCACACTTGAGATAAAATGATTAATTGTTTGACCTATTACAAGTTGCATCAGCCCTAACGTACCTGTACTTTGGTGTCACTGTCTTCATCGCTTTGAGAATGTAGTGGCGCTGTTTTTCAATGTCTCCCATGGCCCAAAATTCTTCAAAAATTGTCTGTCTCTCTATTTCAGTAAATTTAGAATTGCAGTGAAGTCTACATTTGTCTTCACACGGTGGCTTCATTTTCCTTCTTAGAACGACTTTATTTTTTCTTGTCGTATACTCCTGCCCAGAATTTTTTTGTTCTTTTCTGACATTTGCCTTCCACTGAAGGGGTTTGGGAATAACTTTTTTGGGCCTCTTGGGTTCTAAAATATTACAATTTAAATAATATGCAAATAAATACGTTGATTGAGGAGGTTGGATAAATAAATAATAATATAATATAAAATTTAAACATTAATTATACCTTTATCATTTCTTGACTCAGTTTCGTTGTTATCTGTAGGATGATCAGCTATTCCAATGTTGTTCTCGACATTTTCATCTCCGTTAGGCAACAAGTATTTAGGTTGGTAATCAGGATCCGCATCCGTATGATCAAAGTCCGAATATTCATCCTCAATATCTGCTTCATTTTCAGGTATAGTAGGTGTCGTGTTTGTTTCAAGAAGATGGTTAAATATTTTTAAATCAAATTTTCTGAACTCGTCGCTTGTGGTAAACCTCTCTGTTTCCCAAGGAATAGCAAGCCAAATATCACCTTATGTGTACTTGTAGTTGCAAGTTGTGGTATTAGAAAGTTTGATAATTTTTTTAATCCTCTGTGACGACGTCATCATCTTTATTTGTTAGAAATTTACTATAAAATCCAAGAAAATATATAGGCATAAATCAAAATATTCTTACAAAGCAAAAGGCACAACTCAGAAAATTCTGGAGAACAAAGGGCACAAATCAAAAAAAAAATTACCTGCATCAGCGATCAATCGGCACAACTCTAAAAATGCCACTGAACAAACGTCCTCCGGCGTCGAACGCTTGGTTGGTACTGATTTAGTTGTAGTTGTGCCGATTGTATTATCACAAACTAAACATTTCAGAACATTACACTAACGACACTAAC
>NC_042493.1:49848814-49853253 GCF_005508785.2 Acyrthosiphon pisum
CAATGATAATCGTTAATGATCTAATGTTGTACACTATACACGAAATCACCACCACAGTAAGCCTACCAGCAGACACCTGTATTGGAATCCAGATATAGAGTCTATACAACCTCCAATGAACTTCTCCGGGGAATTGAACCATTTCGGCCATTTTAATCCTACCAGCCCAAACTTAAAGCGGCTCTTCGAGATTTTCTCGAACGCTCGACTGGCCAATCCGGGCCTGCGGACGAGTAGACGATTTGAATATCACCGCCGCCGCCGCCGAACGAACAGTCTCATCATAATTTATAAGTCGACAGAGCCATGAGTCCGGCCATAATTCTATTTTATATTATTTGATCCTTGCTATGCATATTTTAAATGTAAATCGCATTGTGTGATTAATTAATAATTAAAAGAAAATATTGTGAAAATAACTAATACGGTGTATTGCAATAAAGAAAAACAGATAATAATTTAATGAACCAACAAATTGTCTATGCGTTCATTAACTTTATTACATGATATTCTACAGATTTCGCACGAAAATGGTTTTTCACCAGTGTGAATTCTTTCATGTCTGGTTAAGTAATGCTTCATTTTGAAATTTTTATAGCATATATTGCATTTGAACATTTTTATATCCAAGACCTAGAAAATAAACGTTTGAAGAATGCGTTAGATAAGTATTTGAAAGACACACATTGAATATTCAATAAAACCTAATTAAATAGGTATTTATTTATTTTATAGTGAACCATGATTTATTATAATAAAAATAATTTAAATATTTAATATCTAATATTTTAACACTAAAAAACACTGAATATATTTTAATACCTACATTTTATAAGATCTAAGTTAAATAGACTCTTAAACATATAATACAGCATTATAAAGTTATGAATAACTTAAGTATTATAGTTATAATATATCTTAGAATAGACATTATATAAAATCTAATTTGTATGATATTCATATGATCCATAATAATACATCATAAAACATTCTATTTTGCATATTACCAATAATACTTTTTAATAAACAATTTTCTAATTATTGTAACATAATTGAAACTGTATCCAATCACAAAGACGTAATATAACGATAAAATATTTAAAAAATATATAAATATATAAAAATGATCAACAACACATTATATATAAAAATAAAAATAGGAACAATGACAAATATTTTTGTTAGAGACATGAATGATGATAGTACACAGATAGTTTTTGCCGATAAGTCATAAACAGAAATTAAAAATAATTTTATACTTAAAAGGACGCCACACCTGCATATCGTGTTTACCATTTTGCGTTCACAACAGTACATTTTACTCTGTAAAAGTACTTCCTATAAAATTCTAAGGTTATTATCTAGATCAGATTTTTAGATTTGTGTAGTATCAATATATCATCATAGGCTGTCATTGGTGATCTGAGAGGGATTCATCAAAGTACTGAGTCCAGAATTATTAAAAGAATTTCCCAACAAATTGCTACTAAAACCAGAAACTACGTTAAATGTCCTTAAACAGAAAATGAGTGGGAAGTTGTGAAACAGAAATTTTACGATGTCGCTGGAATGCCCAGAGTTGGTGATTGTCTTGACTGTACCCATATAAAGATACAAAACCCGGGTGGTCCTAATGTCGAAGGGAGAAATAGAAAAGGATGGTTTAAAACAACATAAACAATTTCTCAAATTTAAAAAAAAAACTATGATTACAGAAATTTATAAGTGTCTTCTAAAAATATGTAGGTGGTAAGTGGTCCTCAAATGGAAATATGTGATGTAGTGACTCGATGGCCAGGAAGTTATCATGACAGTTTTATCTTCAATGCAAGTCGTGCATGCACTTTATTTTCCCATAATAATAAATTACTGCTTTTAGGAGATAATGGTATATTTTATTTTTATACAGTAGACAGTAGACCTATACTATACGTACTATACAGTTTTACCTATTTAGTGTTTATACTTTATAGGTTATGCTTGTAAACTTTGCATATCTTTGTATATCTTTGCACCCACTTCTAAATCCTATTACTAATTCAGAAAAAAATTACAACAAAGACCAAATTAAAACGAGGAATATTATAGAACGAGTTTTGGGTGTGTGAAAAGAAATTTCCTTGCTTAAGGAAAGGTCTAGCAAACTCCACACTGACGGTGGTTTCAATTATTGTTGCTTGTGCTGTTTTATAAGACATAAGTTTAAAATTAAGAATTAATTGAATAAATAACCCTTAATAAGCCCTTATTAATAAACCCTTTGGAAAAGGTTCTTTCACAGGTAACTTGGGTACATGGCAACGTTAAAACAAATGTATATGCATAATATATATTGTTGAAACAACCAGACTGTTGAACTATATTATATAACACAACGAAAGCACATCGTAAACAGTTATTGCATGTTTTACAATAATTGGATGGATCAATTACATATGCTTGTTCTTATTCCAAATCTAGTTCATGTTCATAAATGGGAAATTGGGAGTCTTCAGTTAAATGTGTGAAAGTAGCTTCAAAAGTTTTAGTAATAAAATTAAACTGTTAAGCAAATTGTTGTAATTCATATGCAAGTGTGTTTCTATCAATAGTTGTTAGAATTGAAAGTTCTAGTAACGCATTTTCAGGTACTTCATTTTTTATAGAATTAAAATGTTTAGGATCCAGGCAAACATAATCACTTAGTAATTTTGTATTACTTATAAACCGTTTATTCAAGCTGTTTGCACAAATATCATGTGTATAATTAAATGTTTCAATTTTAAACCAATCAATTAGTGACATATTTGGCCGTTCATCTGTTGCTTCTTCAACAGACATTTTTTTTTTTTTTTTTTGTTACTCTACCTAGAGATTTTCCATCATTAAAATCATTTTTTTAGTGAAATTACTACTATTTAATTCTAGCTCTTTATTTATTTATGTAATAAAATGTTTAACTTTAGAATAAAGATTAATGAATATACTATCAGCATTAACTCTTCTAGATCGAATTTCTTTATGCAAATTGTTAATCATATTAAAAGCAGTTAAGTGATAGTTTAATGATGGAGATTGAAGAAATTTAGAAATAGGTGAGCTAATACTAAATATGTCCAGATAAAGTGCTGCAGTCATAATCACATCAAACTTAGACCAATTTTGTAGTAGAGTGCGAGCAGTGAATTTTGTTTTTGAATCAAATGTAGAGTGATTTGAAATTATTTCTAGCAAAAAATTTAAAAATAATAAAAATCTTAAATTTTTTATGTCAATTTCATTAAATTTTATAATTGAGCTTAACGCTTTGTCTTTGCTCCACCAACGTGTAGCTCTAATATAAATGTAATCTCCTAAGTTTATCATTACTTGTATGAGTTTTTTTTGTTAACTCAGACCAAACTTTCATTCTTTTGTAGGAATCTAATAAAAATGTAGATGATTGTTGTACTAAACCGAATAGAAATTCTGCATTCACGCAACATTCCGATGAATCGACCATAACCCAATTCAATACATGTCTTACACAATGTGTGTATACACATAATGGATTCTTGTTTTTTAAATGTGATAGTAAATCATTGTATGTCCCTTTCATATTGGCTGCTCCATCGAATGAGCAACCAACAATTTTAGAAACATCTAAAGTAAATTTATGAAATTCACTTGAAATCAAATCATATAAACATTTTACGCTGGAGTCATAAACTATTATCAACTTTAAAAGTTTTTCATGGATTTCATTATTTAAAACATATCTAACACAGATAGCAAGCTGGTCTAAAACAGAAACATCTTGCGTAGAATCTACCATGATACTAAACAGTTTAGCTTGTTTTATCTTTTATATAATTTATTAATTTATTTTGTATTATCTGACCAATGAATAAGATAAGTATGTTTCCAAAAGTTTTTGACAAAAAAAGTAATCGATGACCCCCTTCCATGACCATGAACTTGATTACCATTTTTAATATTACATAAGTCTTTATCTTTTCGCTTATTACTTAAATGTATACTGTTTTGTATATGCTCATTCAAAACCACATCATACTCTTTAATTAACCAAACTAATTCTAAAAAGTTACCGTGATTGACAGATCTATCTTCTAAATTATAAGCAGCTTTATCTTTACCTCTATAGTATTATTTAAGTATTAAGTACTTTATTAGTTATTAATTATTAGTAAATAATGACTAAAATTAAACTTATTAATTAACTTATTTTGAATAAAAATTTTAAATGTAAATGTTTGACAAATGTGCTAAACTAGAAAAGTTCAAAAATCAAAATGTAGTTTTAAAAAATTAAAAATCTTTATAATCTTTATAATCATGTCTGGTCAACTTTATAATATAATTAGGACAGGAATATAAGTTGTAAATATACCATTATGTAAAGGATCATTTTCAACAATAGATGTACGAGGACGAAGACTAGAGGATTAGAGATTTAGATC
>NC_042493.1:49853353-49857226 GCF_005508785.2 Acyrthosiphon pisum
ATTAGTGTCATAGCCCCATGCACTATGGTGGCTATTAAAATCTCCAATAATGAGTGTAGGATGTTGTACTTGGGGGAGAATTGTAGCTGTCCACTTCTCACCAGGGGGTTTGTAGACGTTAATTATATTGATTTCCCCTATTCTTATATGGGTGAGTGAGATGTTATTAGTTATTGTGGTGCAGATATGTTCCCAATCAGAGGTATCATTCCTGATGTATATTGCGGTTCCGTATTTGTTATGGTATGTTGCATGTGCTAGCCTGAAGCCTACAATACTGCCTCTGTTTAAGAGGTCTTCTTCTTTTTCGGCATGTGTTTCTTGTAGGAGTAGAACTTTTATTTTATTATTTTATTAGTATACAAACTAAACTGTCACTAGTTATTAAAAAATTAATTATTTTTAGAAACACCAAAAAATCATTCATCTACTAGTCAAATCAACTGTGGCAACTTATCACTCAATGATTCAATTGAATATGTAGATGTTACCTGCCCGTCACCTTCGTCTTCACCTTTATCCAGCTTAAATCAAGGTGTGTAAAAATTGATAGTGTGCAAACTAAACTGTCACTAGTTATTAAAAAATTAATTATTTTTAGAAACACCATTGAATCAATTGTCATTTTCCAACCCTGTCAAACTATCGTTTAATGACTCAAATGAATATTTAAATGTAACCTGTTCGTCACCTTTGGCTTTACCTTTATCCGAAGTAAATTATGGTATGTAAAAATTAATTGTAAAAAATAATGAACCGGTATAGTTAATTGATTTTTTTTTTTCTAGAAACACCTACTACAATGATCTTAAATTCAGTTAAACCATCTTCTGCTATATTACTTAAGACTATTGGAATAAAAAGGTTAAAAGAAATGACACCTAGAAAAAGATTGTTATATTCAGCAACTAAGAAGTTAAAAAAGCAGATTAATGTTATTAAGAGAAAAAATGTTACTGTAAAACAACAACTAAAAATAGCAAAAAAGTTTGTTACTGGTGATAGCTGCAACCACTTAGTAGACAGAGTTAGTAAAACCACATTGAAGTTTTTTCAAAGTCAAATAAAAATTCAAAATAAAAAGGCCAAAGGCAGACGGTATAGTTTAGACGATAAAATTTTGGCAGTTTCAATTTTTAAAACATCACCTAAAGGATATAAATTTTTGTCATCTATATTTGCTCTGCCATCCAAATCTACACTAAATGCTGTTTTAACTAAAATTTCATTCACTCCGGGCATTAACTTACACATCCAAGAAAACCTAAAACATCAAACATCCAAGCTTAAAAGTATTGATAAAAAGTGTGTGTTACTTTTTGATGAAATGGCATTAAGTCCAGGTTTAAAATATTATAAAAAAAATGATCTGATTTTTGGATTAAACCATAATGACATTTCTGATGATCAAAAATTTGCGGACCACGTTTTAGTTTTCATGTTACGAGGAATCGCTAAAAAATGGAAACAACCTTATGCATATTTTTATTGTACAGGCACAACAAAAACTAAAAAATTAATTGAGTGCTTGAAAATTGTTGTATGTAGTGTAAATCAAACTGGTCTTGATATTCTAGCCACAGTATGTGACCAAGGTGGAACAAATGTAGCAGCAATAAATAAGTTAATTGCTGATACAACACTAATGTATGCAAACCTTAACATTGAAAAACATAACCTATCATATGAAATTGATGGCAAAGAAATCATACAAATTTATGATCCTCCTCACCTACTCAAATGTATAAGAAATAATCTCTACACAAAAGATGTTGTTTTTACAATTGATAACATTGAGCATACAGCTTCTTGGGACCACATAAGAACTATGTATGATTACGACAAAAAAAATGAGATTTTTGAACTTCGAACCTTAAACAAGCTCCACGATAGTCACATTAATATAGAAAAGACCAAGATGAAAGTTTCTTTTGCAGCTCAAGTTCTTAGCCATACAGTTGCCTCAACAATGAAGTTATTGTCAGATAATGGTATTTTATTTTTATTTTACTTAAGTCGTATATAACTAATATAATAATTAATGTAGTAATCCTATCCTTACATATTTTTAGCACCAAAAGAAAGTGGATTGTCAAATGCTATTGGCACTGCTATGTTTTGTTTATTTATGGACAAAACATTTGACTCTGTAAATTCGAGGACAATAAATCCAGAATCCGGAAAACTGTTACGAAGTGCAGTTAAAGAAAACTCTCCTCATGTTGATCATTGGAAGTCTGCAATCAATACTTTTCAGTCTATGAAATTCGTCGATAAATCAAATGGGAAAAAGACAGTTCCTCCATGTTTAAAAAATTGGATCATCACACTTAAATCTTTTAAATACTTGTGGTCCAAGTTACAGAGTAATAATTTTAAATTTTTTTTAACAAGGCATGTAAACCAGGACTCCCTCGAGTGTTTATTTGGAAGTGTGCGGAGTCATGGAATACGAAACACAAAACCAGATTGTTATCAATTCCATTGTTCACTCAAAACTTTGCTAATAAACAACTTCACATCAATTAAGTCAGCAGGCAATTGTGAACATGATGAAAGTGGTGGGGCTTTAGATAACTTAAAGCAATTTGTTGAAAGTGGCCTGAATTTACCCACGTTGCCTAAATCTGCACATGAAAACAAATTTAACTTTCCTATTTATGACCCAATAGAAACAGTATATGACATACGTGTGTCACCCATTTCTGATATGACCATAGGGTATGTTAGTGGTTATTTGGCACGAAGTGTATTAAAAGAATTCAAATTTTGTAAACTATGTAAATTTGAACTAATAAGTATTAATAAAAATAATCCTTTAATTCGAATGAGAGACTTAACTCAAAAGTCTCTAATGCATCCCAGTAAAAAATTCCAACAACTAATTGAACAAATGCTTTTTATGACCAATTTAATTTTGCCAAACTTAAATCAGCCTCATATAGGACAACAGTTAATATTAAAGTTTGAAAATATTGATTTTCCTTTACACTGCCCAAAACATAATTTAAAAATTTTTATATACCAAAAAATAAAAAATTTATTTATTTTTACTTACGTGAAAAATATAAATCGCATTTTAAAAGGCATAAACAGACAAAATTATGATAACTGTGATACTTTAAAGCGAGCTGCTCATGTATATTTTTTAAAACATAATAGAAAATGATAAAAAGTTTTTATTTATGACCTTTCCATATTTTTAGATTACCATATTCCTACCTTCGTAATTAAATTTGTATTTAATAATATTGTGATCTTAATATTTTGTAATACTTTATTATTTATATATAATCTTTTATATTTTTTTTATTTATAATAAATAAATATATTTAAATATTTATCCATTTATTTTGTTTTAAACTAATAACGACCTAAATTATCAGAAGTCTAAACTTCAGAGATCATTTGTTTCATATTTTCAAATGTATTAATTAATATTTATATATCGATTTTATTATCGATGATTGTTAAAGAGAATCACTCGCTGCGCTAGTGTGCCTCTTATATCGGACCCGTTCATTTCGCCGCGATCGTTTCGCCGCCAGACTATTCGCCGCCCCATTTCGCCTCCACCGTTTCGCCACTGAACAATTCGCCGCCACCGTTTCGCCGCCGATCATTTCGCCGCTGATCATTTCGCCGCCAATCATTTCACCGCGATTGTTTCGCCACCGATTATTTCGCCGCCGCCGCCGCACTTTTTGTCTCAAACCACTTAGGTTCAAATGGGGGGAGGGGGCTTTCACAAAGGGCGCACAAAAATATTCAAAGCCAGTAGCCAAGGGGTTTTGGGTATTTAAACTTGGATGGGTAGTACATTTTTCCCTTATAAATGTATTATTTATACCTTCACGAAAAATGTAAACAACT
>NC_042493.1:49857276-49865698 GCF_005508785.2 Acyrthosiphon pisum
AAGCCAGGAGGCTTTCCGGGGATGGACCCGGGGGACGCGGTGAGCGGTTGGTCGGCTGAACGCGCGGCCCACAGCGTCATTTGGCTGGATCCGGGCCAACCCGACGTCGTGGGCCCTGTTTGAGAGGGGTTTCGCCGAGGGACGTCGGACTTCCCGGCTGGTACACCCGCAGCCGGAAGCCACCAGGACCCTGGCAGGACCTCCGGGAAGAGCAACACCCCGCCGAGCAGCACCGGCGTACCAACACCATGACGTCCGGGATGGGCGAGGCTGGTTTCGGCGGCCAGCGGTGCAGCCGCAAGCCCAGGACCCCGCAGTACCGCCGGTAGAGCCGCAGCCAGCCCAGCAGCCAGCGGAGCAGCCACCGACCCAGCAGCCAGTGGTTGGGACCCAGGAGCAGCAGCTGGCCGTGGTGGAGCGATGGATCGAGGCCATGGAGGTGACGTCCGTGGCCCCGCACCCCGACCCAGAGTAGTCCGGTTCAGGCTGTGTCAACTCGTACTTGTAGTTCTAGTGCCAGTTGGTGTAACTCAAAAGAGATGCAATGGCTGCGCTAGTATCGAACTATTTTATCTATGTTCTATACTTCTATGATAAATGATAATTGATAAATTATGCTCATGAGTCGTGCTCGTGGGCCGTGGGTGGCTGCCCTCTCGTTATTTTTTTGGTTATGCGACGTCCACGACTCCGAGAGGTTTATTCACTTTATTGATTTATTTATTAAACTATGCAGGCCGTAATTTATAAATTGTATTAATTATCTGTGTTAATAATGCCTTCTAATAAATGCTGTGTGGTTGGCTGTAATAGCGAGAGTACGGTTCGAAAACATGTTTTTCCACTCGATGACAGTGAATTTGCGACCTGGGTTCAGCTGTCTGGTAATAACAAGTTAAAGTGTCTTACAAAGGAATATATTAGGAAAACATTCCTAGTTTGCTGTAGACACTTTGACAGTAATAGCTACAGTTTTGGTACTACACGACTAAAAAAAGGCTCATTGCCTTGTTTGAAATTGCCAAGTATTTATATTTCCATTTTAAATTGTGGTTAATATGTATTTTAATATGTGTTAATATGATGTTCGTGTTTGTGATTAAATCTATGAAATTATTTATAGTTATATAGCAAAGATTAATTTAAATGTTCCATGTGCTATGTGGTAATAAAGGTATCTACCACTAACCTCTAGTAAAGGTAATTATTAATTTATTAATCACTTTTATGTTGCTTTTTAATCCGCTTTTAGCAATAAGTAGTTAATAAATTCAATGTTTTTGTGCAGTAAAAAAAATATAAATAATATCATGTTATAAGTCTACTTATGTAATGACAGCTGGTAGATAGATTTTTAACTCTGTGTTTTATGTAATTATTAATTTTTAAAAAATGTGTACCTATATATAAAAATGTATTAATATGATTCAAATTGAATTTTTGTGTATCATTTGAATATAGTTCTACTATTTATTATAATTCACTAAAATGTTGATAATATATTTTAATAAGCAGCAATTAATATAACGATTAGGTAATTCATATATTTTTATAAACCTATTTGAACAATTTTTTATAGCAACACTAAAAAATCATTCATCTACTAGTCAAATCAACTGTGGCAACTTATCACTCAATGATTCAATTGAATATGTAGATGTTACCTGCCTGTCACCTTCGTCTTCACCTTTATCCGATGTAAACCATGGTATGTAAAAATTGATAGTATACAAACTAAACTGTCACTAGTTATTAAAAAATTAATTATTTTTAGAAACACCAAAAAATCATTCATCTACTAGTCAAATCAACTGTGGCAACTTATCACTCAATGATTCAATTGAATATGTAGATGTTACCTGCCTGTCACCTTCGTCTTCACCTTTATCCAGCTTAAATCAAGGTGTGTAAAAATTGATAGTGTGCAAACTAAACTGTCACTAGTTATTAAAATATTAATTATTTTTAGAAACACCATTGAATCAATTGTCATTTTCCAACCCTGTCAAACTATCGTTTAATGACTCAAATGAATATTTAAATGTAACCTGTTCGTCACCTTTGGCTTTACCTTTATCCGAAGTAAATTATGGTATGTAAAAATTAATTGTAAAAAATAATGAACCGGTATAGTTAATTGATTTTTTTTTTCTAGAAACACCTACTACAATGATCTTAAATTCAGTTAAACCATCTTCTGCTATATTACTTAAGACTATTGGAATAAAAAGGTTAAAAGAAATGACACCTAGAAAAAGATTGTTATATTCAGCAACTAAGAAGTTAAAAAAGCAGATTAATGTTATTAAGAGAAAAAATGTTACTGTAAAACAACAACTAAAAATAGCAAAAAAGTTTGTTACTGGTGATAGCTGCAACCACTTAGTAGATAGAGTTAGTAAAACCACATTGAAGTTTTTTCAAAGTCAAATAAAAATTCAAAATAAAAAGGCCAAAGGCAGACGGTATAGTTTAGACGATAAAATTTTGGCACTTTCAATTTTTAAAACATCACCTAAAGGATATAAATTTTTGTCATCTATATTTGCTCTGCCATCCAAATCTACACTAAATGCTGTTTTAACTAAAATTCCATTCACTCCGGGCATTAACTTACACATCCAAGAAAACCTAAAACATCAAACATCCAAGCTTAAAAGTATTGATAAAAAGTGTGTGTTACTTTTTGATGAAATGGCATTAAGTCCAGGTTTAAAATATGATAAAAAAAATGATCTGATTTTTGGATTAAACCATAATGACATTTCTGATGATCAAAAATTTGCGGACCACGTTTTAGTTTTCATGTTACGAGGAATCGCTAAAAAATGGAAACAACCTTATGCATATTTTTATTGTACAGGCACAACAAAAACTAAAAAATTAATTAAGTGCTTGAAAATTGTTGTATGTAGTGTAAATCAAACTGGTCTTGATATTCTAGCCACAGTATGTGACCAAGGTGGAACAAATGTAGCAGCAATAAATAAGTTAATTGCTGATACAACACTAATGTATGCAAACCTTAACATTGAAAAACATAACCTATCATATGAAATTGATGGCAAAGAAATCATACAAATTTATGATCCTCCTCACCTACTCAAATGTATAATAAATAATCTCTACACAAAAGATGTTGTTTTTACAATTGATAACATTGAGCATACAGCTTCTTGGGACCACATAAGAACTATGAATGATTACGACAAAAAAAATGAGATTTTTGAACTTCGAACCTTAAACAAGCTCCACGATAGTCACATTAATATAGAAAAGACCAAGATGAAAGTTTTTTTTGCAGCTCAAGTTCTTAGCCATACAGTTGCCTCAACAATGAAGTTATTGTCAGATAATGGTATTTTATTTTTATTTTACTTAAGTCGTATATAACTAATATAATAATTAATGTAATAATCCTATCCTTACATATTTTTAGCACCAAAAGAAAGTGGATTGTCAAATGCTATTGGCACTGCTATGTTTTGTTTATTTATGAACAAAACATTTGACTCTGTAAATTCGAGGACAATAAATCCAGAATCCGGAAAACTGTTACGAAGTGCAGTTAAAGAAAACTCTCCTCATGTTGATCATTGGAATTCTGCAATCAATACTTTTCAGTCTATGAAATTCGTCGATAAATCAAATGGGAAAAGGACAGTTCTTCCATGTTTAAAAAATTGGATCATCACACTTAAATCTTTTAAATACTTGTGGTCCAAGTTACAGAGTAATAATTTTAAATTTTTTTTAACAAGGCATGTAAACCAGGACTCCCTCGAGTGTTTATTTGGAAGTGTGCGGAGTCATGGAATACGAAACACAAAACCAGATTGTTATCAATTCCATTGTTCACTCAAAACTTTGCTAATAAACAACTTCACATCAATTAAGTCAGCAGGCAATTGTGAACATGATGAAAGTGGTGGGGCTTTAGATAACTTAAAGCAATTTGTTGAAAGTGGCCTGAATTTACCCACGTTGCCTAAATCTGCACATGAAAACAAATTTAACTTTCCTATTTATGACCCAATAGAAACAGTATATGACATACGTGTGTCACCCATTTCTGATATGACCATAGGGTATGTTAGTGGTTATTTGGCACGAAGTGTATTAAAAGAATTCAAATTTTGTAAACTATGTAAATTTGAACTAATAAGTATTAATAAAAATAATCCTTTAACTCGAATGAGAGACTTAACTCAAAAGTCTCTAATGCATCCCAGTAAAAAATTCCAACAACTAATTGAACAAATGCTTTTTATGACCAATTTAATTTTGCCAAACTTAAATCAGCCTCATATAGGACAACAGTTAATATTAAAGTTTGAAAATATTGATTTTCCTTTACACTGCCCAAAACATAATTTAAAAATTTTTATATACCACAAAATAAAAAATGTATTTATTTTTACTTACGTGAAAAATATAAATCGCATTTTAAAAGGCATAGACAGACAAATTTATGATAACTGTGATACTTTAAAGCGAGCTGCTCATGTATATTTTTTAAAACATAATAGAAAAAGATAAAAAGTTTTTATTTATGACCTTTCCATATTTTTAGATTACCATATTCCTACCTTCGTAATTAAATTTGTATTTAATAATATTGTGATCTTAATATTTTGTAATACTTTATTATTTATATATAATCTTTTATATTTTTTTTATTTATAAAAAATAAATATATTTAAATATTTATCCATTTATTTTGTTTTAAACTAATAACGACCTAAATTATCAGAAGTCTAAACTTCAGAGATCATTTGTTTCATATTTTCAAATGTATTAATTAATATTTATATATCGATTTTATTATCGATGATTGTTAAAGAGAATCACTCGCTGCGCTAGTGTGCCTCTTATATTATGGTATCAGGAATACCGTAAAGTCGGCGTTCTATTTTATCTATTTTCTATGGTCTAATGGTCGCACTGACAAATCACCATTATCATAACCATTTTGTTACTGTGATAATTGATAATCTTATTATATGTTCATGTTGATAATACTGCAATTTAAGATAACATATTAATTAGGTATTATCAGTATTATAGTTAAAAGTTTAAAAGTTAAAACCGTGATGAATTTTTTTAACTCGGTTGAAATAAAATAAACAAAATGGAGAATTTAAGTAATCCTACCGAAAAAACCAAAAAGCGTGCCATAACAAATTATTTCACTCAAGTTACCGACGTTAGAGGTGCTAGCAGTGAAATTGTTACTCAAACTCATCCTGTTTCTGAGTTATCTAGTGCTCAAAACACCGTTCGAAATCAAGTAAGTTATTGTTACTTAAATTAATTAAATATTATAGTTATTTTTAATTTAACACATTTACCATTTTTTGGAGGATGTGTTGATACGCCAATAAAATAGTTATAGGTATAATATAAAATTGTATAGATAAAACAATATGATTTTATTTAGCCATAAGCCATAGTTTTAGCTTAATAGCCTGTGCATGTTGCCTAATAATTTAGCTTTTTCAAAGGTTATTGAACCTCGAAATAATGATGTTGCATTATTTGTAAACTGCAGTTTGACTGATGAGCAAAAACACTTAGTAAGTGATAAACTAATTACTAATCAGAATATATTATTTTTATTTTTAATGATTTTAATTTTCTTTCTATATTAATAACCTTTAATAGATTCTTGTGAAACCGTGGATTCCTCCTACCACGTATGCATTTCCAATAACAGAGCAAAATAAAAAAAGAAAACTTAAATTTCAGTTTAAATGGTTTACTACTTATAACTGGTTGGTTTATTCGGAGTTACAAGAAGGTGCTTTTTGCAAGTTTTGCATGGTATTTGCTACAACTGGTGGTGTTGGCCAACAAAAATTAGGAGCTCTTACTCTAACAGCTTTCAAAAATTGGAAAAAAGCTAAAGAAGTTAGGGTGCAATCATTAAATTAATTAATTTTATATTCTAAATATATCATTTTAAAATGTTATAGGTGTTTAATGACCATTCGAATTATGACTATCATAAACTGTCTGTTGCAAAAGCAGAAGGGTTTTTGAACATCTATAGCAACAAAAAACCTTCAATAATTAATGCCTTAGATGACGACAGGTTAGATAATTAGAAATAGTAATGTATAATATTGTATTACCTAAGTTTTTTAATTTTGGCTTTTCATAAATATTTAATATTTAGAGTAAAAATAATAAAACAAAATAGAGAAAGACTGATTCCAATTATAGAATGTATCTTACTATGTGGATACCAAGAAATTCCCTTAAGAGGTAGTTATGATTTTGGTCCAATTAATTTTAAAAGTAAGTTACCTATCAAAATAAAATTATAATTACTGTGTAGTGTGTAACGTGTTACTTTATTTTTATTTTTTAGCTTCAACTCATAATGAAGGTAATTTTCGGGCTATTTAAAAATATAAGACAAAAGATATTGAGTCATTAAAGTCACACCTTGAGTCAGATACAAGAAATAAGTATTTAAGTCCCCAAATTCAAAACGAGATAATTAACATTTGTGGAGATATTTTAACAAAAAAACTGGTTGATAAAGTTAATAAGTCTCAATGCTTTTCGGTGATGGCTGATGAGACCACAGATGTTTCGGTATCAGAACAATTGACAATATGTGTACGATATTTAAGTGGTACTGGTTCTAATATTGAAATAAATGAGGATTTTTTAAAATTTTATGAAATTAGTAGCTTAACTGGAAATGATTTGGCATCAGCAATTCTCAATGGTAAGTTCTACCTATAAATTATATATTTATATGAATAGTTCTATATTTATAATTTAAATAAATAAATAAAATAATATAGTATGATTTAACTTTTAGGGCTAAATTCATGTGGGGTAGATTGTGATTTTTTATTTGGCCAAGGGTACGATGGTGCAGCAAATACGGCTGGTCGTTTTAAAGGAGCTCAAAATATTATACGCTCTAAGCATCCTAAAGCTTTATACGTCCATTGTGCTGCACACTCGCTCAACTTAGCAGTGTCATCTGCATGTAATGTTCCATCGATTAGGAATTGCCTCGGAATTGTTGAAAAATATTATTGTTTTTTTAATTTCCCCAAACGAAATCACGAACTTTTAGAAGTTATCAATAATGGTGATTGGCAACCTAATGTAAAATCTTTAAAACGTCTGTGTATGACAAGGTGGGTACAAAGATATGACGCCATCAATGATTTTATTGAGTTATTCCCTTGTGTTGTTACTGCACTAAATAACATATCGGAATGGAATGATGGTAGTGGTACAAGTACTGATGCAAGCATGTTATTAAATGCAATTGATTCGGAATTTCTTGTGGCTCTTCAAGTTATAAAAGTATTAATTTTTATCCTTACCTATATATTAAATTCTACTTAATAATCACAATTAAATTATATTAGTTTGAATTTTATTTTTGTTGAATAGGTTTTATTTTCATTTGGTTTGTCACTATGTAAACAGCTGCAAAAAAAAAACATAGATTTAAGAGAAATGATCAGTTTGGCCAATATCAGTATCAAGGTTCTTGACAATTTAAGAGAAAATGTAGATCATGAATTTAAAAAAATGTTTAAAGAAGCTCAAGTAATGAATGCCTTAAATTCAATTTTAATGTTCATTTTTTTAACTATAATTATATTTTTAAATAGAGATTGGCTGAGATGTTAGACTTTGAAATATCAGTCAAACGGTTAGCAAACCGTCAAAAACACCGTTCTAACTATATATTATCAAGTGATGATCCTGAAGATTATTATCGGGTCTCTATATGTATCCCTTTCATCGAATCTTTTATATATCAATTAAATGAAAGATTCTTGGCTAACCAAAATATTTTCAAAGGTATAAGTATCGAAAACTATATCAATGATTAACTTCTTATATATTTTAATTCTAAACAAAATAGTTTATCTTGGGGTTACATATAAAGGGTGTGCATGTATACATAGAACTCACGGTTTTTTGGATTATGTGCCAGTGATGAGGTCAGTACGGGTCTGGGATTGACCGTTGGTGAGTGACAGCAGTGTCCTGACTTTCAATCCTACCAGTCCGATACAACGGACTGTAGTTGCTGGTGATGTTGGCTTGATTGAATAGTGCAGATAGATGGAGTGGCAGCAGTGGTGGCTCAGCGTTCACAAAGTGGTATTCCGATACAACGGATTACGGCAACAATGGCTTGAAGTTAAAATAGTAACAAAACAAAATCGGACGGCGACGACAACGGCTCGGCGTTCACGATGATTATATTAACGGGTCGGACGGCGGCGACAATGGCTCGGCGTTCGCGACGGTTGACGAACTCGTAGAACGGCGGCGGCAACGGCTCGGCGTTCGACGGTGCGAGAATACGGGAGTGCTGGGCTAGACTATATACACATCCGTAGTCACAAGTTTAAAACATGTGCGGCTTATGCAG
>NC_042493.1:49865943-49868647 GCF_005508785.2 Acyrthosiphon pisum
TGCTCGAAATCGTGGGTAGTAATAATCTGATAGTCGTGAACTGACGATTTCGAATTTAGCTCAGCGGTTTGATTTTCCTTTTGGTTGTCGAGAAAACTCATGTTTTCTGAGGGGCGGGCGAAGGTCTGTTGGACTACATGGCCCGGCCAGCGCTATCTGTTGCGGTGTTTGACAGTTGCGCACAGTGGATGCACTCGCGTTTTGGGCGGCGGCGCTCGTTGTGGAATGAGGTAATGTAAGTAATGAGGATCGCTAGAGTGCACCACTTAAATGGGCACTCCGTTTTGTCTCATTACAAGGTTTTCAGTGTTTGTTTGATGACACTAATTCGGATTATACAGATTTTGAGACTCTGGTTTCTTTTTATCTACCACAAATTGATTTGACTACAGCAATCTGTGAGCTACAAATTTGGAAACAAAAGGGCAAGTGTGTAGCAGTTGGTAGTGATGAAGTGATTACATCAAATGGCATTAGATGCTATTAAAGGACCATGAAACAAAAAAATGATTTTTGCTTAATTAATAGTTAGTTAATTATTATAACTAACGGTGGTACTAAAATTTGTATACGTCGATTTGTTAACGCGCTAGAGCCAAAGAGAGATAGCCGCGTGACGTCACAAGATCACACGGCGCGGCGGCGGCGTATACTTTTATACAGGAATCACCGACGCGGTCTAGATTATTTATTTATAATTTTTGTTATAATATTCAATTATATTATAAATAACTTCGTAGACACAACAATGAACAGACCTATACAATTAATACTCTATTTGGTTAGTTATGTTTTTATCTAAAATAAGACTTATTCTATGTTGACGAACGTCGATCAACCGCATTTTCCGTTTACACGTCTTCGTAAACGGACGTATTTTTCAACTAAACATTTTCATCGTTGGAATTTTGTTTTACGAGGTAAAGTAATGTATTATAAATTATAATAATTTTTATTTTATTTATTAATAATAATAATTTGTTAATTACATATTATATATTTTATATAAAGTGGAAACAGTTATAAGTACCTATATTATGTTATATTATATTATAATTTATAAGAAGTGTTCTCGCATAAGCAAAATATGTTTTATAACAATTTGTATTTGTTTTTGACAGTGTATTGCAAATATTTAAATATGTCAATACGTCCATATAGTTTTGAGCCCACTGTGAACGATATTGATATGGCTGATATTCAGCCGGGTAGAAATGAACCAGATATACCAGAACAATTAGAGGGTCGTTCAAAAATTAATGTGAAGGATTGGTGTTTATGTAATAAATGTATTAGGTTTACTACTGACCAAGAGTGTATTTGTTGCTTTGAGTTAGAAAAATTACATAAATTACTACCACAGAGTAACAAAAAAACATGTATAACGGAGATAAGCTCATTTTCAAAAATTATTTTAGATGAAGAAGTAAGTCATAGATTAGGTACCTACATAATACAAACACAGTGAATTCAGTTTTTTAATTTTGTCCTCGATATTATTTATTACGTTTATTAGGTTCTCAATATTACACGACAACAAATCATTGTTAAATCAAAAAATAAAAGCAAAAAAAAAACGTTATGTTCATCACAACCAAGAAATAAGATGTGGAGGTATATTTGTTATAAACAATTTACTCATTGGATAAACTCGTGGAATTCTATAGGAAAAGGTAGGATGACTACAAGTCCATTGATAATATAATGCAATATGTTAACTAATGCTTTTAAATATGTATAGGAACGTATAAATACAAGTAATTAAATTTTTGGTTTTATATAGGTAATCGTATTGTTATTCCGTCGTGTGTTGTAAATAAAATTCGGCAGAAATATCCGGAACAAGACGGTTGTTATGTTGGTTATAAATCATGTACACTGTAAACATAATATATTAGTTATATAATATATTATATTATAAACATATTATTACCATGCATAATTATGTAATAAACTATTATTAATATATAAAATATAAATATTTCAATATTTGTAATATTAATGAGAACACTTCTTATAATTACATTTTAAGCATACAATATTCACATATTTATTTTAATATGTATGTACCTATTTTATAATATTATCTTAATGTCCTTGTCCTATAAGTTATAACCATATCAATTAATATAATAATATATTTTATGTTTTGATATTAAAGTATTTACATTAAAATTAAAAATTATTCACATTAAAATAAAATGGTGTAATTTATTTTAGGGGTAAAATGGTTCTTTGTTCTGTATTTGGTTGCAATTCAAATAATGATAAGAAAAGGGCAACTTGCAGCCAATCTGAAAATATAAATTTTTATAGTTTTCCAAAAAGAAATAAATCACCACTTAGATTTAAACAATGGTTAGTGTTTTGTAAACGTAAAGATTTTGTCCCGGGTAGTGGATCTAGAATATGTTCAAAACATTTTCAAGAAAAAGATTTTACAGAATCGAGTAAACTACAAAAACAGCTACTGCCAAATGAAAAAATAAAGTTATATTTAAATTCCGATTCTATTCCAACTATTTACAAAGTCGATGATCTTAGACCCAAAACACCTCGAAGTATAAGAATATCCCGAAAAAGAAACGAAGAAGATATTATATCAAAACAAAATTCAACTAACACATCTGTAAAAAAATTAAAAGTTGACAATTTCGTAAACAATTTTAATGAATCTGATTCCGAAAACGATAATGTACTAAGA
>NC_042493.1:49868697-49874148 GCF_005508785.2 Acyrthosiphon pisum
AAATTGACAAATAATTAAATATGCATTCAAATCTATAAATCGTTTCACCTTATTGTTACAACACCTACCGTAGAAGACATAAAATATACCTAATAACAAAAAATTATTATGATAGGATTTTTAAACTTCAAATTAATAAATAAAATATGTTATTAATTAATGTTTATTTTTTAAATAGGTAATACTTAATTAAAATTTCGATCTACATATTATACTATGATGTGGCTAGGTATTACATACTATAGGAGTGTTATGTCAATGGGTGACATATTCACTCAAATCACCGATGTACAAAAAAACTTAAACATAACTTATATATGCTTATTATACCCTAAACTATTGTACAACCCAAATGATAAAACGATATATAATATTATACCATGGGTACCATGAAAATTTCAAGTCCTTCTTGCTATATCATGCTTTTGGCTGTATGTGTTGCGGTTATGCGAATCAGTCAGCCAGGACTTGTTCCCTCATATACATAATATACAGAAGATATACGCAATACGCGTACATATATCATATTAGTACATACTCGAGTATATAATATGTATATACCCAAGTATATAATGTAAATGTATTACTATTAGTATATTTAAAGGACCATGAAACAAAAAAATGATTTTTGCTTAATTAATAGTTAGTTAATTATTATAACTAACGGTGGTACTAAAATTTGTATACGTCGATTTGTTAACGCGCTAGAGCCAAAGAGAGATAGCCGCGTGACGTCACAAGATCACACGGCGCGGCGGCGGCGTATACTTTTATACAGGAATCACCGACGCGGTCTAGATTATTTATTTATAATTTTTGTTATAATATTCAATTATATTATAAATAACTTCGTAGACACAACAATGAACAGACCTATACAATTAATACTCTATTTGGTTAGTTATGTTTTTATCTAAAATAAGACTTATTCTATGTTGACGAACGTCGATCAACCGCATTTTCCGTTTACACGTCTTCGTAAACGGACGTATTTTTCAACTAAACATTTTCATCGTTGGAATTTTGTTTTACGAGGTAAAGTAATGTATTATAAATTATAATAATTTTTATTTTATTTATTAATAATAATAATTTGTTAATTACATATTATATATTTTATATAAAGTGGAAACAGTTATAAGTACCTATATTATGTTATATTATATTATAATTTATAAGAAGTGTTCTCGCATAAGCAAAATATGTTTTATAACAATTTGTATTTGTTTTTGACAGTGTATTGCAAATATTTAAATATGTCAATACGTCCATATAGTTTTGAGCCCACTGTGAACGATATTGATATGGCTGATATTCAGCCGGGTAGAAATGAACCAGATATACCAGAACAATTAGAGGGTCGTTCAAAAATTAATGTGAAGGATTGGTGTTTATGTAATAAATGTATTAGGTTTACTACTGACCAAGAGTGTATTTGTTGCTTTGAGTTAGAAAAATTACATAAATTACTACCACAGAGTAACAAAAAAACATGTATAACGGAGATAAGCTCATTTTCAAAAATTATTTTAGATGAAGAAGTAAGTCATAGATTAGGTACCTACATAATACAAACACAGTGAATTCAGTTTTTTAATTTTGTCCTCGATATTATTTATTACGTTTATTAGGTTCTCAATATTACACGACAACAAATCATTGTTAAATCAAAAAATAAAAGCAAAAAAAAAACGTTATGTTCATCACAACCAACAAATAAGATGTGGAGGTATATTTGTTATAAACAATTTACTCATTGGATAAACTCGTGGAATTCTATAGGAAAAGGTAGGATGACTACAAGTCCATTGATAATATAATGCAATATGTTAACTAATGCTTTTAAATATGTATAGGAACGTATAAATACAAGTAATTAAATTTTTGGTTTTATATAGGTAATCGTATTGTTATTCCGTCGTGTGTTGTAAATAAAATTCGGCAGAAATATCCGGAACAAGACGGTTGTTATGTTGGTTATAAATCATGTACACTGTAAACATAATATATTAGTTATATAATATATTATATTATAAGCATATTATTACCATGCATAATTATGTAATAAACTATTATTAATATATAAAATATAAATATTTCAATATTTGTAATATTAATGAGAACACTTCTTATAATTACATTTTAAGCATACAATATTCACATATTTATTTTAATATGTATGTACCTATTTTATAATATTATCTTAATGTCCTTGTCCTATAAGTTATAACCATATCAATTAATATAATAATATATTTTATGTTTTGATATTAAAGTATTTACATTAAAATTAAAAATTATTCACATTAAAATAAAATGGTGTAATTTATTTTAGGGGTAAAATGGTTCTTTGTTCTGTATTTGGTTGCAATTCAAATAATGATAAGAAAAGGGCAACTTGCAGCCAATCTGAAAATATAAATTTTTATAGTTTTCCAAAAAGAAATAAATCACCACTTAGATTTAAACAATGGTTAGTGTTATGTAAACGTAAAGATTTTGTCCCGGGTAGTGGATCTAGAATATGTTCAAAACATTTTCAAGAAAAAGATTTTACAGAATCGAGTAAACTACAAAAACAGCTACTGCCAAATGAAAAAATAAAGTTATATTTAAATTCCGATTCTATTCCAACTATTTACAAAGTCGATGATCTTAGACCCAAAACACCTCGAAGTATAAGAATATCCCGAAAAAGAAACGAAGAAGATATTATATCAAAACAAAATTCAACTAACACATCTGTAAAAAAATTAAAAGTTGACAATTTCGTAAACAATTTTAATGAATCTGATTCCGAAAACGATAATGTACTAGATATTGATAATCCAAATTGTATTTACTTCAGTGATAATCCGAATGATAAAGGCATACAGTGTGATTTAGGCAATGAGTGCTACGAATTGTATAAGCCTACAAATGACATATCTTTTGAAATAGAAGACCAAGAAGAAGAAGAAGAAGAAGAAGAAGAAGAAGAGTATGAAGAAGAAGAAATGTATGAATGTAAACAGACAAAGCAAAAACCATCATCAAATATAGAAGATGATTCTTGTTTTTTTGTATTTTGGGATTGTTTACTGCCACTTTTTAATCGTTGCCGTCAATGTAATTCTACAGTTGTATCCGTCCAACATTATATCCAAGGGGCATTACTTTCTATTATAACTATATGTGATAGAAACCATAAATTAATTTGGCGTTCACAAAATAAGAGTAATAAACGTCCATTAGGAAATATATTGATTGGATCTGCTTTGACTTTATCTGGAATTCTGTACACACAAATGGTAGCTTTCTGTGATTCATTAAAACTATCGTTTTTTTCTCGTCCAGTTTATGATAAAATAATTAAGCGTTATACTGGACCAGTCATTTGTAATATTTGGGAAGATCAAAAGAAAAGTACAATTAACAGTATTAAAAATTCAGAAAATGATATTTGGTTAGCCGGAGATGGGCAGTATGACTCTCCAGGCTTTTGCGCCAAGTATTGCATTTATTCGGTAATGGATTTACGTAGTGGAAAAATAGTGGACTTTAAACTTGTACAAAAAGGTATGGTAAAAGGAGACTTAGAAAGAAAAGGTTGTGAATTATTACTTAATGATTTGACTAAAAACCAAAATTTTAATATTAAATTGTTTCTTACTGATCGACATAAAGGAATTCGTTTTTACATTAGAACACAACATCCTGAAATACAACATGAATTTGATGTGTGGCACCTATCTAAAAGTTTGATGAAAAAAATGAAAACTTTAGAAAAAAAACATGAAAATGCATATTTATGGAAAAGTAGTGTTAATAATCATCTTTGGTGGGCTTCGCAAAACTGCAAAGGTGACGGTCAATTATTAGTTGAAAAATTCACGTCTCTACTACATCACATAAAAAATGAACATGAATGGGAAGAAAATGGAGTAACAAAAACATGCGATCATGATCCATTAACAGACGAAGAAATAAATAAAAAATTATGGTTAAAATCCGATGACGAATCATACTATGCATTAAAAAAAATTATAACTGCCAAAGATTTTATAAAAGATTTGCCACATGCAAAACATTTTGTGCATACTGGCCGCTTGGAATCTTATCATAATGTAAGGCTAAAATATATGCCAAAACGAATTCATCTGAAATATAGAGGTATGTACATAAGATCCATCATGGCTATATTGGACCATAATTACAATACAAATAAACAAGTAGTAGGTGATAAAATGGTATACTCGAAACCGTTAGGGAAATACACAATAAAAAATGTATATGAGCGTACTGATAATGATTGGCGAAAACAAATTATGGAAGAAGTACTCGATTTGGCAAAAAAAAAAACAAACGAATATAATATCATAACAATACCAGAAGAAATTGAAATTCCTAAGTCCATAGCTCCAATACCAAGACCAAATATTGAAGAAATACGGTCTAAAAGATATTCGAGATTTACAATTTAATTTTATAATATTCTCTTAAAAGTGTTTATATTGTTATTTTTAGTTTTTAAAACAATAAATATATTATATTCATCTGATAATCTAGGTATATAAAAGTATATATTTATGTGAAATATCGAAATAATATTACATCAATGTCAATTCTAAATTCTAATACCATAGTTAATAGAGGTAATATAAATTAATTACGTACATTTAAATTTAGTAAAACGACAAAACGTTCACTAACATTTATTAAAACCCACTGACTTATGATAATTGTCTTAATTTTTATTTTTTGTTGAATATAACAAAAATTATAAATAAATAATCTAGACCGCGTCGGTGATTCCTGTATAAAAGTATACGCCGCCGCCGCGCCGTGTGATCTTGTGACGTCACGCGGCTATCTCTCTTTGGCTCTAGCGCGTTAACAAATCGACGTATACAAATTTTAGTACCACCGTTAGTTATAGTAATTAACTAACTATTAATTAAGCCAAAATCATTTTTTTTTGTTTCATGGTCCTTTAAGATATAATTTCTTTATTCGAAACCATAAGCGTGCGACGATTTGATGGATCCTTTTATCTCATCTGCCAGAGTAACTAATGGCAAACATTTAAAATGCTAATTTTTACTAATTATTTTCCTATAACCAATAGCAACCATTTAAAAACAAAAATTTCTATCGTAAACCTCAAAATACCTGTTTGAGCACCTCTCCGGGTATAATTGTGAATCTATTTCATTTAGGGACTCACTCAAAAATACACAAATATGTCCAGAGGCTTAGGAGGAGATAAATTACATACAGACAAACATTCATTTTTATATATATAGACATAGATTGTTATTATTTTCACCCACCCAATTAATTTTACCAAGGAAAATTATTATAAATTAAAACCTTCCCCGTGACTCGACCGAATTATTAGTGAAAACTGAAAACCGTATTAAAATAAGTAGTTCTTTGCGAGATATGCTCGTACATACAAAAAGGGGCTTC
>NC_042493.1:49875413-49896025 GCF_005508785.2 Acyrthosiphon pisum
ACAAGCTTAAACAATAAATATAACCCAATAACCGTTTATCTACTCAACGTATTTTCATGTGCTTCGCGATAACCTGGCAATAGGTATACTTACATATTATCATGTAACCATGAACCATGATAATATTGGGGCACGCGGTGAACTGTAATGCTTCGTTGCAACCAACGTAAATAAATGAAACGCGAGACGTACGATTAATTCGGATGAAACTTTATTTAGTCTAAACAGTTGAAATAATTAACAATGGTGGCGAATGCCGGTCTCACGTGAGTTCAGGATTGTTGAGTTCGTTCGCGGTACGGTCGTGCCCTACTGTGCCGGACCTAAGACCAGTGGTCGCGGCGGCAAAACGGCGGGCGTGTTGACACGTGTGCGCGGGTTGTCGGAACGGAGAAAAACACGAGTACGACAGGTGCGTTTGCACGGAGTGAGGTTAAAAGCACGAACTACTACATAGGACTGGACACTGTATAAAACATGATAAAGTAGATAGGTATGATGACAACTTAATTCTTACGCACAACCTCGCGCCTGTCCTGCCTACAGTGTAGTTCGCCTAATCTCATTGGTTGTTGTATTTTACCGCCAAAATACAAATTATCAATAATAAATTAACAATTTATAATATCGATTACATTTTTACCATTGTTTTGACCTTAGATCATATACAATGGATGGAGCTACTTTGACAATTTTCCGTGTCCAACATAACCCCCCCCACTTAATTTGTAGTTTTGAGGAACAAACTACTTGTGCGCATGTGCAAAGGAACAAGCCAATCAGGGCAATGGCGCCAAATAATAATAGTTTAAAATAAAATGTATACAATTTGATTGTTATTTTAATTTGTATAAATCAACGTCTGACGCCAATTTTACAGATTTTAATTATTAATTTTAGAATATTATGCTTTTCACTAAAGTTAAGATTATTTAAACCTTATAAAATACAAATACAAAAATAATAAACTACATTAATATGATAATTAATAATAAATTATAATATCTACAGTCATTATATTATAATATTGTCAATAGTTTTGTCGACCATTGTATTATTTATGTAGGTTTGTAATTATATAAAAAAAAATAGTAAGTTTAATAAAAATAATATTGTGTAATGAGTATTATGAGTACCTAGGTATTATTGATTTCTAAATAAAATTAATTTTGTAAATTTTCGACGTATACTTCTCCCGGAAATTGATAATGTATGCATTTTGGCAAAATGGTGTAATCTTATCTTGATGTAATGGCGAATTATTAATTGAATTAATTGTGATCGGTGATTTTCAAAAACATCTTGATTTAATATATGATTTCTCATTGTGTCCGAATTAAATATTGACGTTTCTAAACAAACTTCGTTCAGTGATTTAATGCACAACATTTGAGTTATATTTTTTTTTGTTAGAAGCATGTCATGATGCATTCGAATTACATATTCTGTTGCGAGACATATTTTTTGTACATCTACAGAATATGTATTTATCAGTTTACCCTTGTTTTTAATTTTTAATAATGTTGATGCAGTAATCATGTCTTCCGTCGTCAATTCTTTATAACAAGTTTCACAGATGTTTTTTTGTTTTCTTATTTTATAGACTATAAACCCAGTGGTGTATTTAACAACGTCATTAACATATTCATCCAATTGAGGTGTGCGATAATCATAATCATGTTCAAACTCTTTAAAATATTGTGATTCATCATCATCATTATAATGACAGAGTGCATCAGCATTGTTTCGTTTATTTGCACTTACAAATAGTATGATTGAGTTATCCAACAGAGTACAGTTTCCATATGCAGAACCACTAATTTCATGTCTGACAAGTAATCGTTTGTATGCTGATCGAAATTGTATTGCATTAGGATTATTGTTGAACCCACCACGACTTCGCATTGCACTGAAAAATACCTCTATATGGTCCTGACTAATTTTATAAGATAGCAGGTATGACATTCCATAGGGTTTTACTACATAAAATAATTTTAAAAGATTAGTAAGACATATAATAAGGCCTAAAAATCCAGTCTTGCGTGTGCTTTTTAATATTTGAATACCTTGCTGTCGACTATTGATATCATAATATTTAAGGCCTTCAATATATTCTTTAAAATGATCCAAAAAATCTTTAATATAATTAATCTTTTCGTAATTAATTGGGCAATAATAATCTCCTTTTCCCAGTTTGTTTCGGCAATTAGTTAAATCAAATACATTATTTAACACTTCACAAAATTCTGCAGTTGCTTTTGCTCCTGATAATAGTTTTAACTCTTCGCAGAATAATAAGCTACAGGATACACTCTTACTTAAAGTTTGTGCCGCCAAACGTACATTCATCTTATTTTCATGATATTGTATATGACTTTTTTTTAATTTATTGGCTGCATGCAAACCTTTACTATCTTGTAGCTCTTGCAATTTAACAATATGGTTCCATCTAATTATTTCCTCTTTACCATTTAAAAAAACTTGTTTCTCACCTAAAGTGTTGCGAACTAGTTTTAGCATATGGGCTGCGTCCCAAAAGAGATAAATTGGATTTGTTTGTTCTGGTGTTGCTGGATTGTTAAACCATGGCTTAAATGATGAAGAGAATAAATCGAAGTTTGCGCCCAATGAAGTACACATTGATAAATTGCTTGGGGCTCCATCAAATGTAATTGAATGACATACTGCTCCTGTTTCTTTCATCAATTCAAAACACATAGTTAAAAGATTAGCTCTTTCACTTCCACAAAAAATATGGATAAGAAAATATCCAAGTGGAACTTTCCAATGGCCATTCATACAAACAGCCAAGAAAACTAGAGCATTTTTTGCCTCTTGGGCATTTTATTTTTACATGGTTTTTTATTATATAATAGTGTAGTATTTAGATTATTCAGCCGTATAAAAGTCCTTGTTCTAACTAAACATTGTAATACTTCCTTTGATATATTTTGTGAAGAAACTTTTGACCATAAAATGTCAGTTAAATACTTCATTACTCCGGTTATTTTAGATAAATTATCTCCGTGTAGTTTTTGAAACTCCATAATTACTACAGTTTCCATCAGTGTAACAGATGGAATTTTAAGCCCACCCCTGGAAACATGTTCAATCCAAGAAGATTCATCACCATTTTGGTCTATAAGTTGTGGATATTTACTAAAATATCTATTTGCAACATATCCAGCTACATATTTCGTAGCTTGGAACTCAATTTGGTTAAATTAATTACCAGAATCAACCCGTGCCATAAAATCAAAGATGATGAAACTATAATAGTGAATATTAATTATATGCAAAAGTGGTAGGTACCTAATTATTAAGAACTTAATTTGTCTACTTAAATTCATTTCAAACTGTTCTAATAGGTCAAGACTTTCTTTATTAACTAATGTTGTTTCTTCACCTAACTCAATTACATCATATGATTCTGTAATAATTTCAGAGTAATGAATAATTTGGCTTGTTAAACATTCATCTTCGTTCAAAAGAGATGTTTTATTTCCACACTCAGTGTTAGTATTATTTGTGAAAATAAAATTTGAATGCTTCCCAAGAATGTACCAACGAAGACTGAAAATATAAGTAAATTGATGAATATGTGTTGTAAAAATTATGTTTTAAATAATTTATATTTTGGACGCTTTAAATACTGGTTACTACTTAGGTTACTTACTAGGTACTTTAACCTAACCTGTACCTGTATTTAAAATTGAGCACTGTAATATTGTTGCTGGCAGTAGCACACATTCCTTTTAGATAGCTAAATGTATTTTCCACTAAATCTTGGTTTGTTTTTCTTATTGTTAAATAACTAATATTTTCATCATAATTATTTTTTAAATCATCCCATAGTATTATCAATGAATTATTTGATATTATAATTTCTAAAAATAAAAATATTGTAATTTAACACCAATTTTATTATAAACCTACACAAACCTTTTTGAAATGGTAGTAGTGTTCCCTTATTTCATTTCTGCCATGTACAATCATTTTAGAAATAAACTCATTCATTTCTAAAAGAATATTTTTTTGGTTTTCAATATCTAGACCAAAACTTGGTCTTCCATGGTCATACTTATAGGAAGAATTATGTAAATCAAACAAATCATTAAATAATTGGATTAATTTTGATGCCTGAAAAAAAATAATTGATGTTTATTTCCAATACTTTATAAAACTCTGGATCGCTATATATTCACTGATTTCAACTCATATGTATTAAAATGTTCATTTTCTCCAGCAAATGATAAAGCTTTAGCAATTGAATTAGAAAATACTTGTGCTGCAAGTTTTACATTCATCCTTGTAGTTCCTTCGACTGAAAGATGACGTTCACCGAGTTTATGAGCAATTCTATAATCGTGTCCATTATTTATTTTTATTAATTCAATGAGAATATTTTTGCCAACAAATTCTCTATTAGGTAAGATATATCCACTGAAAATGTATTATAATGCATTACCAGTACTAATTGTATTATTTTTTTTTGAAGTTGACAACTAAGGAGTTTCTTAATAATTACTGGTCAATAAAATGATTCCTAGCCAACTTTAGCAAGTGAGGAACATCTGCGAATACATATATATTCTTGCTTGTAACTGGATGAAGAAAAGACACATTATTGATGGAGATATTTAATTCTCTCCGCAGACCCATGTTAGTCGAACCCATGTCATTTAGTATGGCAATAACATTGTATCCAACATCATATAATTGTTGTATTATTTAAAATAATAATTCTGGTTTCATCGGTACATCAAAATCATAAAAAACTGATTGTTTCCAATTTGCAAAAAGACCTATCATCAATAGTTATACTGCTAATGTAAACTGTACAGTGTATATTATTCATAAATACTAAAATATAATTACCTCTGACCATAGCAATTTGTACACATCTATGAGGGCCCAGAAACTGCTCATTACTTTTTTCATAGCAAATTCTATTTGAAATATATGTTTCATCAAATGATAAAATACATAATTTTTCCAATTGAGTGAATTGTTCACCTGTTAATTTTTATTAGCACTTTTTAGGATAATACTTAAGTTTGGAAATTAATATAAATCATGACTTAATTATATTTTGTAATTTAGTGTGCATACGTTTCTTTATTTATTGTAATTAAGAATTGTTACCTTTAGCTTTCATCAATTGTAAAACGTTATTTAAGATACCTGGGTTCAACTCAAATGTTGTTGCCCATTGACGAAGAGTTGACAATCCTGATAAAAGGTACAATGTAAAATATGTAATCATAAGAATGTATATTGTGTCTAAATGCTTGCAATAAAAATGAATAAATGTAACCTGGCAATGGAAATTTTTTTGTTTCACGTAAAAAGGTATATGTCCTTGGGTTTATACTTCTCAATGAAATATTTGACGCTATTTCACTATGTAGCCATTTATATACTTTTTTCTTTGGGTGTAGTATGAGGTCAATTTGTGTAGTAGAAAATAAACCTGATAGTAATTTTGTAAAACGAGTTTCAAATCTATGCTCTTCATTAAGTATCAAAGCTTTCTGCTCCTTAGCTAGTTGTTTTAAGCGTATGTTGTTTTTGATCAAGTTTTGCTTTTCGGTTTTTTAACAATTCTATTTCATTCATTAATCTAAACATCTCATAATCCATTTGTTTAGTTTTATAATACAAAATATTTATGTGGATTACAATGTAATTACTACGCAATGTAACAATAAACATTTTTTTAAAAAAATAAATGAATATTTATCTAAATAATAATACATACATATATATATAACATACATTAATAGTTATGCAAAACAAGTAACAACACAAGTTTCTTAAATAATGTTTAATGTCTATTTAACAATAACTACTAACTACTAGGGTTAGGTTAACATGTTAACATATTCGGGTGAATACTGGACTCTATTTACAATTTGATGTTACAGTTGGCCTATATTAGTTTGTTCAAATAATTGGGACTTGGGAGAGAACCGGCCGTCGTCGGTACTAGCCTAGTTAAGCGGTACCCCGACGGTGAACCTGGTACGGAGAGGACAACTTAAATAAGTGCCTTGTCGGAGTGAGGTGGTGACCCTGAAATGGGTAGTTTTCAGTTGTCGCCGGGCGTTTAATCGTACCAAATCTGCATCGGCTTCTTTCCGCTGGCTGTCGGTTCGACGGTTTTGGTTCCCAAACGTTAATGGCTACGTGGTTAGGTTAGGTTATGTAGTATCGAGAATTATAAGTGCTGTATCGTCATTCGTCAGCATAGGAGTATATTTTACCATTTAACGTGAGAGAACATAACGCTGATACATACATTATATAAATAATTGGAGAAAAAACCGTACCCTAAGCGACGTCCTTTTGAATTCAACCTATGTCACTAAAAGTAGCTCCTAATCTCACCTGTTGAAACCTGTCTTGTAGGTATGATTTAAAAATCGAGTAGGCTTTTCCTAATATGATGCCAAAGGAATATAATTTTTTGAACATAACTTTATGTGATATACTATCAAAGGCTTTGCTGAGATCTAAAAATATGCCTATTGATTTTTTGTGTTTATCAAGATTATCGTAAATTGTATTTGTAGTATTTGCCAAACCATCTTCTCTCCCTATACCTCTCCTAAAACCGTATTGTGTAGTAGGTAATAAATTGTTCTCTTCAAGATAATTTATTAATCTACTTTTTATTGTTTTTTCGAATATCTTTGATGATACATTTAATAGACTAATTTGTCTATAGTTCTTTAAATCTGATTTATGCCCATTCCTTTTGTATAGAGGCGTTACCAATGCATTTTTGAAAGAGTTAGAGATAATTCCATTTTTATTATTTGGTTAAAGATTTTTTCTAGAAGCCTAGATATTGAATTTTTAAGTTTTTTATTAATTCATTTGTTAATTGAATTATTTGGTGTATTGTGCGTAGTCACCTGTTTTATAGTGGTCTAAAGTTTTTTGGGGTTATTTAAATGTTTTTTGATTTTTTCTCCAAAGCATAAGTATTTTACTTTTGATATTATTTAAATTAGTTTGTTTCTGTATTTTTTGTATTAATTTTTTAGCATTTTTTTGTTTTGTTAGTTGATGTAGGTAGTTTGTCTCTTATTTTTTATAGCGGTTATAATACTAGGTTGAATTCATGGATTGTATAGTTTTTTTTTGTTTATATGGCCTGATTATAGTTGTAGATTGTTTTATTAGGTTTTGCAGTGTCACAGTTAATTCATTCATGTTGTGGTTAGTACTATTATTATATTTTTTTATATTATCTCAGTTGGTACTTTCAATATATTCATTTAGTGTACGATAATCAATTTCACTATGGAATCTGGTTTCTGTATTTAAGTGGGTATTGTGTGTGTTGGAATTCTTATCAGTTATTTGTGCAATTACCGGATAATGGTCGGAGAATAGCGAGTAAATGAATGATACCTGTAAGTAAGGCGATGAGCAAGTTAATTAAAGAATTTGCATTAATAAGCTCAAATAATATAATAAAACAATTTAATGTCGAAATTAGTAATTATCAACTACCTGTAAATAATATTTAAAAAAAAAAAGTAGAATATGCATTAGATTTTGATTTTCAAGATTCCAAAATGTTATTGTCATGAACTTCAAAGCTTTTGTTTTTATAACTTTCAACCACTTTTTTGTACTTAGGATAATTTCTTGATTGGTCTGTATCATTTTCCTCGTCTTCCCATTCAGAAAAGATGAAGTTTCCTGAATAATTTCTTGCTGGAATCTTAACCACCTCTTGAAGATTTCTGTGTGTATTATTTTCTTCCACATTGATTTGCAAAAGTTTCAATTCAACATTGCCAATGATGCGAGCTTAATTATTTTCAGAAAACGTTTTTAATGACTTGAATTTTGGGAATAAAAATACGGCTATTTCATGTTTTTCAGCTAGTTTGAATTTTGTGTCCATAAATTCTAATCCTCGTTTTCCTAACTTTTGTAAAATAGAACTAGTAGTAAGTTCTTCACCAATATTAATTAATTATGTTTTCTTGTAGATTGACATGTTTGTTAATGTTTTTTGATTTGTATTAATATAATACAACTTTCTGAATAGTAGAGTGTTTCTAACCTTCGAGTTCATCTGAAGCCTTCTTAAATAGTTCTAAAAACTGAGTGATTTTAACAAATAGTTCTGTATTTATATTTTGAATTCGATTGAAATCTTCTCCATGTATCTGTATCATTTTCGGAAAAGAATTTTAAACAGACTGCAACATTTAGAACCTAGTAGTCCATGTCTCTACCTCTTGTACGAGACCTTTACACAGTTGGTCATTTTTACCAGTGCTTTTCACGAATCTTACCAAGTGTGTGCATTCTCTAAGTAACATTATAACAGGGTCAAGTGGCTTATTTCCATCTTCTTCATGTCCAAATATTTCGTGTCGAACAAATTCTTTAATACCGTATTGAGTAAATGAGCGCTGAAAGTAAGACGATTAACATTTTTTAATGCACTTATCATAATACTTCCTTGATATGTTACAAAAGTAATATTAGTTCTCAGATCATTTGAGGGGTTATTTGCTGCCTCAGAGGTTTGAAAAAAAAACATTATTTAAAAAACGTCTTATATTTTCACCAGTTTTAGTTTCATTCATTGGGAATGGACCAGTATAAAGTAAACGATTATTTAATTCCCAATTATCATCAATATAATGGAGAGTTAGTAACATATAATTATTTCTACAGAAGTTATCAGTTCACAAATCACAATTTTTTTAATGATAAAAAATAAATCTTTAAAAATAGTATATCCAACATGTCTTTTGTAGTTTGCAACTGGACTCAACTGCTTCAGAGCTAGAAATAACTTCTCTAATACCAAAAATGGGTATCATTATTGCTGACCACAGTGGTAGTAATTTTATAATTTTAATTTACGGGAACAATTTTGTGAGCATATAGAGGATTTATATCTGTTCCTTTTTGTATGTGTTGTTGACTTTCAATAAACACTTTTTCCGCCCAATTTTGAAAAGGATTATGTTCTTCAAGACCTTTAAAATTACAAAATTGTTCTTCTAACAAATCATGGGTATCGGATCCAGTTCCAGTATAATCTATTATTTCATCAATTTGTTCATCTAGTTCGATAATCCGGTCGAGACAATTTCCATTAGTCTTTTGTTATGCCTTTCACTAGGGGTGCATTCCAATAATAAAAACTGAGGGTGTTGAAGCCCCTCTATTTTTTTATGTTATCTTATGGTAAAATGGATACATGCAACGGCTGCAACCCGTACAATACCCATGCAATAATTACAAATTTAATATTAACTAAGTAAAGCGTAATAATATGTAAGATAAATATATTATTATTTAATTAAAAATTAATTGATAAGCGTAATAACTATTACATTATACAAGAACATTTATTTTTATAAAACTGAGTATTGATATAAATGAATTGATATTTTTGCTTAAAGTTAGTTCACTCTAACATTATTCTCCTTTCAGTTTGAGCAAAAATACGTATCACTTCTTTTACATCAATTTTATTTGTTAAGTCCTTTTCTATATACAATATAGACAAATCTGTCAATCTCTCTTGACCCATTGATGCCCTCAGCCAAGTTTTTATTTTTTTTTAGGACCGAAAATGATCGTTCACAAGTAGCCGAATTGATTGGAAGTGTCAAAGCAACCAATAATACATTCAATTATTAAATTGTCTACATTATCATAATGGAACAAAAATATAAAATAATATTTAACATTGTTCAGTACTTGTAATAATTTGTATAAATTTGGGTTAACATGTTTTCAACTGATTTCTTTAAATCTTGAATATCAAATGTTTGGTTTAATGTTTTCAAATAGTTTTAAGCTACAATCATTTCAACAATTAATGATTTAATAAATCTTGAACTCACACACACATGTAATAGGTAACGTTAAAATTTGATCAAATATGATTATGACTCATGTGAATATTTAATAATTTTATAGTTACTTTATAGTGGTTAATAAAATATTGACTTTCTTCAAAATCTAGTGAGAAAGAATGATCAACAGCAGAAGACATTTTCATACTTTCTTCTGAAAAGGTACTTACCTCCTTGTCGCCTATTTGCTGTAACTTCTGGCTACAATGAAGAGTTTTACTAAAACCGGCTTTAATAATTGGAAAAAGGTAATTTTATACATTTGTGATTTGTTATTTTTTTTTTTATTCTTGTTAGTGGTACGTACATAATTTTAATCAATATATATAATTTAAAAAACTGTTCTTAGATAGGTAACTATTTTTGTAGGTAACTGGTTAAAATAGTAGGTAACTTACTTTTCTCCAATTTTGAAACCCCTTATAGTAGTGAAAGTGTCAGTGTCTTCATTAATATTCCTTAAGCCAAATATTCTACAAAAATACCAAATAACAAATCATTCCTCACACTCTATTCAAGTCAATCATATATAGAATACAGTTTGCTTGAAAATGCCCTGTTTTGAGGGTATTTTGGGATATACCTAAAAAAAACATTTTGTTAAACCTTGTTAAACATTTTGAATTTGTTTAGTAATAGTTTGACAATTTTTTTTTTGTAGGAATTGAAAACTGACTTGTAATATAGGTTAGGTTAGATTAGGTATTTAGTACAGGTTCCGTGTTAATAGGTATCTCCTAAATCAAATATAACTGACACATTTGGATCCACACCATAGGCGCAAATAGGGGCTAAGCCCCCCCCTCCCACCAAACACTTCAATAGCCCCCCCCCAAACATTTCCTAATTTTTTTTTAAATTTTATCAGTATTATTATAGTTTATGATGCAAAATTCGTGTTCGTATTTTTAAGATTATGTAATTCGTAAATGAACAAATTTTATTTGTCGTGGTATTATTTTTATTATTATTGTACATTGTAGACTTGTAGCTATAAATCATAATACCTACCAAGAGCTAAAAATAATAAGCATTCTTATTACGATTCACGGAGCCTATTGTTGCAGCTCACATACCTTTTGGCTATTATACGTCATATTTAATACGCCTATACGGGCTATACTATAATAACTAATAGGTTATCAGGGGTGCATAGCAAAATCTTGAACTAATATTTGCAAGAATAGCAAAATCTTGAATAAATTATTCCGACAAAATATTGAATATGTAAACCGTTGAACAGCAAAATCTTGAACAGCATAGTCTTGAATTAATAATTCCGACAAAATATTGAATATGCAAATTGCTGAATAGCAAAATCATGAACAGCAAAATCTTGAATAAATAATTCCGACCAAATATTGAATATGCAAACCGTTGAATGGCAAAATCTTGAATATGTAAACCGTTGAAAGGCAATATCTTGAACGTTAAAATCTTGAATTTATTAATTTGCCTACATGTCCGGTAGAGTGATCCGATTTCGATAATTTTTTTTTTATCGATTTTTTAAAGATTTCTTACAGAGCCTCTTTTATTTAACAAAAATAATAAAATACCATAAACTTGTTATTTACCTGTTTCATTGTTAAAGTCCGAAACACCAAACAAGACAGCAGTTTTGACTTTAAACACTAGATATTACAGACTACAATTGTATTACTTTACAGTTTACACTATTTCACTATAAGAAATTATTACAAATCACTGACCAATATTACGTCAAATGAGAGAACGCCGTATGGAATAAAATGACTTCATCACTGTCGTCGCGTCGGACGCTCGTTCATATTTCCGACTTGATAATAATATACTTATACACGCAACAACGCAGGGAAAACCAACCTTTTTTATTTATAATCTATAGCGTTTATATTAAGATTTCTGAGTAACATAGTTTGGTGAAATTAAAAGTTACAGTGGTTAAATTAAGATTCGTGGTGTTGAAGTAATGTCATTATATATTTATCCAACAATGTATTGGTGTTGTTTTAACCATCATTGAACTCATGAATATTTTTACATGATTTTAACACCAAGTTAACGTAAATACAACTAGTTTATTGATAGTTGTTTTAAATAAATGCAGCATTTGAAAGTTATTTTCTTCAATTTGACTATAAATAAATGTTGTTTTAACTACATATTAACTAATAAACCAACATCAATTTCTAACTATTTTAACTATATAAATTGTTGAACTGAAATGTTAATTCAGTTTCACATTAGTGTTACCTTAACTATCCTAAGCACATAACTTAAAATTTAGTGGTTCAACAATTTATGTAAATGTTAAATTAATTATAGATTTCTATGTGTGTAGTGGTTTACTATTGAATATTAAAATGTAAGATTTGAGTGCAAATGTTTCAGATACACATGAGAAATTATAGGTAGATAATAAAAAATAAAGTATGTAGAAATAAAGTGAGTGACTGGCCTAAGGCCAAAGAAATTTAAAGCTTGATCAAGCCCGCATAGCACCACTTGGTATTGTATATGAATGCAAAGTTTAAAGGGACGTTATGGTAACATTTGTTGTCTCTGTTTTACAAGTGCGTAACATAGCAAATAATTATTAATAAATAATTAAGCACCTAACATCCGTTAGTTTAAAAATTAGAGTGAATTGATATTTTATAACATTTAAAGGTAAGATTATTATATTGGCAATGGCATAGGCTTTTCATTATATTTTAATTTTAAAGCTAGTTATGATTATTTTAAGATATACAAACAATTTACAATTTTAAAATCCTCATAACTCGCTTATGTTACTGCCTAGGGCCTAAATAATAATCTTACCTTTAAATGTTATAAGAGGTCATTTCACTCTAATTTTTAAACTAATGGAGCTAAACGTGATCTGCTGAGCGTAAAATTTGGTATGTTACGCACTTGTAATATGGAGACAGCAACATTTGTCGCTGTAACGTCCCCTTAACAAACCATATTAGTTAAACAATATCAGGCAAGTCAGAGTCATCCTAAAACTGGGGCAGTGGGACACACGCCCCGGCACCACATCATAGACTGCATATTTGGGTCCTGCAGTACAGTAATAATTGATTGCATTATATAATACTATTGATATCAAGCTATTTCATATAAAACGACCAAAACAATAGAATTATAATTAAAAATAGTGCTATAATTTAAATAATAAAATAATAAATTTGGTAGGTAGGTACAATGGTACATAAAACTATAAGTTAATGTTAAAAAAAACAATTAGGTATCTACATTAAAAAATATTGTCCATTAAGCTTGTAGTAATTTATTCAATCATTTCCAATCAGTGCATGTAAGTGCATACTAACCGCATACCTTAAGGCATAATAGTACATTTAAATAATGGTACATAATATTTAATATATTTTAGAAAAAATAAAATAATTTGTTTATAATTACAAAATAATTGGTGTGCAACAGATACAAAATATATACCTACAATATAATATTTGTTTATTTTAATAATAGGTAGTGTTTTATTGTTAATTAATTAGTAAGTTTAGTTTGACTGTAATGTTTTGAAATAAAGGGTGCTTTAACAGTTTAACCTAACAAATTAATTACTTAGTTTAAATTGTTATTTTTTAATTATTGATGCTACAAAGTCAACGAAATTGTAGGTTACCTATTCGTTGTTTTATAATATAACTTATAACTTGTAAATATATATAATTAAGGGCCATTTTATCAATCATCAGTTATATAGTGGCTTAACTAATCTTGGTTTTTAATTAACTGAAGATTAAAATAATTTTGATTTTATCAATTAAATTTAATCCGAGTTTAAGTAATCTGGGTTTTATAAACTAAAGATTTATTTACTACCAATTGAAGTTAGTAACTCGTTAATATAAGAATGAGCCTAACTTCATATTAGTATATTGTTTTCTGTTATCATTTTAATCTTACAAATTTTTGCACATGATTTATGCATAATGTTACTTCTTGGTGACGAATTTGTCAAATGTCAATATTTAATATTTTCAATATAAAATACTTATTACGTAGTGTAGCAGTGTTTAATAATATAATATAATAATCATGAGTTTAAAAACCAAGAGAGAACGCTCGACAAATTTTATAGACAGAGAATTGGAACTTCTAGTCGACCTAGTGGTAAAGCAAAAAAAAATTCTAGAAAATAAAAAAACTGATGCTATAACTGCAAATATCAAGAATAAGACATGGGAAGTATTGACTAAAACATTTAACAGTAAAAGCCTTAATGGATACCGCAGCGAAAAATGCTTACGATCAAAGTATGATAATTTAAAAAAGACTGTTAAAATAAAGTTGCGGGAAGTAAAATCAAAACAATGTCCAACTGGAGGAGGACCAGCTGCCTCACAGAAAACTATAGAAAAACTATCATTTATTGAAGAAAAAATAAGATCACTGAACCCTTGGCATTCAATGGTACAATCTCACAGTTTGATAATGACTGTATTGACAATGAAAGTATGAAGGTAAATATTATTTACTGTATGATTTTATCAATGTATACAGATTATAAAACTATAAATAAAAAATGCAAAATGTGCATTTTATATTGTATTAATTATAAATTTATTGAGTTAATAGATGAATTAGACTTGGAAAATGATGAAGTTGAAATTGTTATGGATGAGGTTGATTGCCAAGAAAATAATAGTGAGGTAAACATAATTTTTTTTTTAATTTCCTTTAAAATTATAATACTATTTATAATACAAAAATTAATTATTATTTATCTTAAAACATTCAGGATTTGTTTAATACTACTGACCATGTTAACGAAATAGACTGGGCAGATTATACGCCAGCTAAGTTGAAGACTCCTATTTCTAAACAGTTATCACATTCTCTTATTACACCTCAAAATCGTTCAGGTATTGTTTGTGGAACTAGTATGTATGACAATGAATCCTCAGACAATGCTATAGAAGAAAGTAAGTAGAGAGTAACACACTAAAATAATGATATGTAGTAAATATACTTATTATTCATAGAATTATCATAATATCATGTTAAATTTAGTTGAAAACCCTCAAAAAAATACTGCAACAAAAGGAAAAAGTGTTTATAGAAGAAAACAGTCAAGGTTATTATTTGTTATTTAAATTTGGACATTAATTTTTAAATTGTATATGGTTCTCTTTTTCAGCATTATTAATGTAAATAAAGATTGGGCAGAAGTTGCCAAAATAAAAACAGATGTTTTGAATTTAAAAAAGAAGTTGTTGGAAGAGGAACTTGATTTCAAGAGAAAAGAAAACACACTAAAATTAGAAAAATTGTCAGTTGAATTGGGTGCACTTAAAAAACAAAATATATAATCTATGTTATAACCATGGTGAATACACCAAACATTTTTAATTACCTAGGTTAATAGTTATTTTTTATGTTATGTACTACTAAAAATGAAACAAAAGACTGTTCATAAATTAACTCACTATAATTTAATTATTTATTATGTTATATACTACCTACTAAAAATGAAACAAAAGACGGTTCATCAATTAACTCATTATAATTTAATTATTTTTTATGTTATGTACTACTAAAAATGAAACAAAATACTGTTCATAAATTAACTCACTATAATTTAATTATTTATTATGTTATGTATAAAAGTATATTAAATAGAAATAAATATTAACATTGTTAACATAATATGTTGGTGTTTTTAATTTTGTAATATATATAGGTACTTGACTTGACATACCACCGGGAGGGTCTCAGAATTAAAGTTGATCACACTTAACACATTCCACCAAAGTGTCTCAGAACCATAGTTGATCTTGTTCTATCATTTGTATGATTGTTTACATTTTCATTTATAACATTGATGTTTACAGAGTTCATTAAATTTATTTGTTTTTGGATTTCTTGTGTGGTTGGTGGTGTATCTTCTTTTTGTAAAATAGCAATATTATGTAAAACAGCTGTAGCTATGATAATTGCTTCTACTTTACTAATATGTAAACGAATCCCTAATGATAGAACTGGAAACCTCCTTTTCCAGACGCCATAAGAACGTTTGACCACATTTCTCGTTCTTATTTGTGATTCTTGAAACAAATGTTCAGCTCTTGTGACTGGGTTTAATAGAGGTGTAATTAAGTAGTTTTTAACTGCATAACCTCCATCGCCGACAATCAAACCATTTCCAAATTCTCCTGCTTCTAGACGTCTACAAATTGAAGAATTGAAAAATACAGTTGAATCATGTGACGATCCAGGCCAACGAGCTACTATATCTTGGATCATTAATTTATCATCAGAAATAGTCTGAACATTTATAGAAAAAAAGTTTTTTCTATTTCTGTAGTTTTCTGCGTTTTCTCCACCTGGTGATGATATTTTGATGTGTGTGCAGTCAATAGCACCAATGCATCGTGGAAATTTTGCTTTCAAATAAAATCTATTCTGGACATCAGAAATTTCATTAGCATTACTAGGCATTTTAATAAACTGTGGTCTGAGCCTTGCTAAAGCGATATTCATTTTTTTTATTATATTTGATGCAGTTGAGTAATGTATTCCAAATAATTCACCAACATTTATTAAATATGCGTCTGAGGCATAAAACCTTAGTGTTAATAAAAGTTGTTGCTCTGCTGTGACAGCACGATTTCTGTATAGATAATAAAAGTATACAATTTGAATTAAAAATTGAGGAACATAAGAAACATTTTAAAGCTGTATGTAAGATTACAGAAAAATATTTAAAAGTTGATAATTTTCAACTGAATCCATAAGTTGGTTTGTAACTTATTAGATACTAATTACCTATATTAATAATTATATATTATATATTAATAATTATATATATATGTATCAACAAGGGGGTGCTAGGGGGACTTAGCACCATCTGACTCAAAATTAGCAAACCCAAAATTCCAATTAACAATAGGTAAACTTTATGAAAAAACTAAAACTGAAATTTTGGAAAAACGAGTTGTTTTACGAAAACAGTGAGCTTAGGGCTACAGACATCGGAAATTAAATTGTTTATCGTGATCAGTTACATCCATCGTATTATTTTGAATCTTTTAAAAATACGAAATTCGATGTTTTTGAAACATAGTTTTTGGTTTAACTATTTTTGAAAACCAAAAATCTTCAATATTCATATTTTGGAAAAATTAAAAATTGTTTCTATTATCGAATACAACGGGCATCAAGTTACCCCAGTAAAAAATGTTTGTTAGGCTAACGGGTTCTCGAGAAAACGTAATCGAAAATCAAAATTTTTAAAAACTTTCTTACGAGTTGTTTTACGAAAAAACAGTGAGGTAGGTATAGGGCTACAGACATCGGAAATTAAATTGTTTATCGTGATCAGTTACATCAATCGTATATTTTAAAATCCTCCCCCCCTCCATTCAATGACTGACGCTCACGCCCCTGTGGTGCTAAGGAGACTATAGCAGTACAGCATTCTCGACATTTTGTTAATACCTGTTATTTTTGTTTTACCTTTATGTAACAGTTGTTACTTCTTGTTGAACCATTTCTAATACAATTTTAAATGTATTTTTACTTAGACGGAATCTGGCAAAAAAGTCTTGATCGTCCCATTTATTCAAATGATCTATTCTTGTTGACAGTAAATACGGTCTTCGACGTTTGTTCAAACATTGGTTCATATAACCCAAAAATTCTATTTCTTCATCAGTACTACTGTCACTACTACTGCTGCTACATAAATAAGTCATCTTAAGTACCTTTTAAATTAAATGGTAGGTACTTACATTCAAATAATTAACAATTATAAAGATACCTACAAGTCAACGAATAAAAAAATCTTTGAAATTAAAAGTAAAATCAAACAAAATGTAATCACATACCAAAATAAATAAGATTACTGATAATATTTCAGCAAAACTCTAGTTAAACTCTTTAACTGGCCAAATATCTCGGATTAATTAATTTTCAGTTAAACTACGGTTAAAATATTAATCAAGTATTAATAAAATCACATTTCTACTTTAACTGAGGATTAATCTTAACTGGAGATTAAAATGGCCCTAAATATATCTAATAATTAATAATATAATACAACATTTCAACAACTTCGACCGATCGATACTCACGTTATTTTGTTTCGTTTATCGTATTTGCTCTTCACAAATTCATATTCATCATGTTCCATTATCAATTAACAATTAATAAAATATAATGGGTAAATTACAAAACAATATAATTCTTCATAGAAGTAAAATAACGTACACAACGGCAAACAAAATTACAAGGAAAATGGTAATAACTAATAACACTATTCAGCGTACAGTGCAGAGTATGTACTAATGCAGTCACCATACAATGATACACTAAGCACTGACCGCCGATAAATGATAAACATTGTCTTATAATAATAATATATTAATATCCCATAATGATTTTCAACACTGAAATGTATATTTTTAGAAATTAAATGGTGAAAATTCCCATCGTCCTGGAATATCAGTGACAATAATATTTCTAAGAAACATATCGTTAATTATTATTAGCCTTGATCAATATAACGATAGTAAACGAATCGTGAACGGTAAACGAGTCAACCCCGCGTAGCGTACCCCGTCTTCGTGGCATTAAACGTTTTCCGAATACGGGTAAACATCATATTGGTTTACGGACTCGTTTCCTAGGTCCAGACTTCAGATCATAGGTTAACGTAAACCGAATCAGCTGATCGAGTTTCTATTCTATACGAAGAGAGTACAAAATAATTACATATTTTAAGTTTCTAACATAGATAATATAGATTATATATGGTTTCAAATGAATTATACCTTAAATCCAATGTTCTCCTTTCAAAAGTGTGTTTGTGGTTATTAGAACTAAATCCTTGTTTAGTATCAGTGATTCAAATTGTTGTGAAATATTATTATTAGCTTTTATGATATAAAAATTAAAAAATATAAAGATAGACTTTTCTTTCCCATTATTAATAATTAAGTAGCTGTCAATATCATGATAGCATCAGTTATAATATAATGAGCTTATCCACTCACGAGGCTACTAGTTTTAAACTCATTAACTGTAAGAGTTAAAGGATTTAGTTTCAATTTTGCAATTCTACTTCAGCTGATTCAGTATTAATATTTATAATATCACTTTAATGTTGACAATATATTGCCTACCGACACTTTTTTTTATCTTTTAAAATTTAATATAGAAAATATAATTATAATCTAAAAAAAAAAATTAAATATTTTATATAAATACTAAGTGCTTAAATAAATTGTATAAAAATTAAAATATCGTAAAAAAGCATATGTAGGGACACAGGTAATGTTCTTAGATTACAATTTGATAAGTGAATTTGTTCTGATATTAAAAGTAACAACACAGGATTGGTTCTACGGTTATGCTAAACATTAATTGTCTATGTTGTTTATCATGAGAGATAAAATAAATGGTGCGTGATTCCTATTAATTTTTATTTGGTAATATTATTATAACGTTATTTTCACTTTGGTGTACAAGCCCACCCACCAATTTATTGTTGTACTGAACAATTGACAGCGAGTTCAGCATCAAAATTAGGAATCCCAATTAAAAATATCCCAAAAAAATACGCCATGTACCTACCACTATCACGACAAATACCTACCACTATTAGTACGAAAATGGCAAAGTGCAAAACTACTACGATACAAATAAAGTGCTGTTAAAAAAAATACAATTTATTTATGTTATGGTCACATAAACTAAATTTATTTCATTCTACAAACATTTAATTTTTGAAAAACCATAAATATTATTCTGGCTTATCAAATTAAAAAAAAAAACTAGAGACGTCGCTCTGCTGTATAGATTTTGGCTTTTGAGTGTACATTGTCAGTAAATAGGCCACCGCAGTGACGTTTCTGGGAGGGGGTCGGCTAAGAGATGTGGCTTCGTTTTCAATAGTGAGCAGTAAGTGATTATTAGTTAATAATAATTAATAATATTAATTATTTAAACTATCCTTATAAATAAAAGGGGCTTGTATAGGCAAATTCAATGCAATTTTTATATTTAAAAAAAGAGATAAATTTATTATAAAATTAAAAGAAATGAAAGTTTAATCTATGAAAAAGATTATTTTTATAATACAGTTGAATTTAAATAATATATACATTAATTTAATTACATTTAAAAATTCAATTTTTAAGGAGTTTTGTATTGGCAATTTAACATTTCAATAAATAAAACATCATTTGTCGTTTGCAAAAATAGAAATGTTGTAAATTGTAATCTTATATATTAATTGTTAAAGGAATGTGCCACTATAATTTTTAAACTTTTGGTTAAATAAAAACTACAATTTTGGTTTACAATTTTGAAAATTTAGTAAAAATACTAAGTCCTTCAATATTGGTGTTATATTCACGAAATCTGTATGAATCTTTTGAGACACGTCTCAGGAAACAGGAATCAAGATAGTTTCCCAGATAATAGAACCTACTTTTTGCTGATGATGAGAAAATATATTGTAAAATCAAATAGGTTGATGATCAACATAGGTTACAAACCAATTTAAATAAACTTTACCTTTGGAGTGAAAAAAATCATCTTCCTCTTAATATAAAAAAATATCAAGTAATATCCTTCACTCGTAAAATTAATTCCTTTAGTTTTCAATATAAAATCAATGATTTTCCACTTACAAATATAAATTAAAGATTTGGGAATATATTTCGAAAAAAATCTTAGCTTTAAAAC
>NC_042493.1:49896125-49898997 GCF_005508785.2 Acyrthosiphon pisum
TGATGGAAACTGTAGTAATTATGGAGTTCAAAAACTACACGGAGATAATTTATCTAAAATAACCGGAGTAATGAAGTATTTAACTGACATTTTATGGTCAAAAGTTTCTTCACAAAATATATCAAAGGAAGTATTACAATGTTTAGTTAGAACAAGGACTTTTATATGGCTGAATAATCTAAATACTACACTATTATATAATAAAAAACCATGTAAAAATAAAAAACTAATTACATTTTGTAAATAATAATAATAATATTAAAAATGTATTAAACTTTTCTCAAATACCTACGCATTGTGCTTGTTCTTGTCAAATAGACCTCGTAAAAGGATCTTATCATATAACTGTCAAAACCTTAGATCATATACAATGGATGGAGCTATGTGTGTATATCTCATACACCGAGCTGTGTCCAACATAACCCCCCACCACCAATTTAATTTCAGGGAACAACAAGTTTATGCGCCTGCGTCGTACCGGATCACAATCATATCAATGTCCATTGATAAGAAATAAAGATGAGTCGCAAATTTAAAATTTTACTTTTTTGTTTGTTAAAACTTAAAGTTCGAGTACTTTGTTACTCGTTAGTTCGATCTTTGAGTGCATCAGCGATGTTGTTTTTTTTGTCAGTCCTCAGCATTTAAAGTACCAGGCTTAATATTACACAAGTAAGTTATTGAAATGTAAATAATTAAACATAATAAAACATTAGATAAATTAGATTGTATAAATAATACACAATATAATATGGTTTTTGCATTGGGCTTTGCAATAGCTAATTAGCTATTAATATTACTATTACTTATTTACTTCATTTTAATTTTTAGTTTCCCAACGGACATAGAACTTCGGAAAATTTGGCTTACACGTTGTGGATATACCGAAAAAGAGTTTTTACCCCATAATAGGTTATGTTCACTAAATTTTGATGAAAATTCATACAAAAACACAAGATCAAAAAAGTTACTACAAAAAAATGCACTTCCAACAAAATTTAAAAAAATTTCTAAATTCAATTTTGGTAAGATGAGTTAGGAATGATTCAAATTTCTGTTATAATAGATTAACATAAAATTGTTTTATTTTAGCAGTTGAATGTGAACAGTCTACTTCAGAGATATCTATGAACGTGTCTCATCAGAGTAAGTATGATTCAAATTTATTTAATAATAGATATTAAAATAAAATTGTTTTATTTTAGAAGATGAATGTGAACAGTCTACTTCAGAGATGGCTATGAACGTGTCTGTTGAGAACATTCTAGGTACCAATTAATTTTTTGAATTACTGTTATTAATATGGAATATGTTTTGTTTTATATATTATATTTATTTAAGAAACTCCAAAACGTTCCAAGAGGCTTTGTTATATTGGTGACATAGCAACTCCTGATTTGAGTACACCTAAACGTGCAAAACAACATTTCAATTTGGCAAAACTTAAAATATTGAAACAAAGAAGAAAAATAAAAACACTACAACAGCGAGTGAAACGGCTTCAAAAAAAATTATCAACTTTATCTTCTTTGTTTCAACATTTGAAAAAACAAAATTTGATCAGTGAAGCAGCCCATGACACAATTTTGGTAACAAATAACAGGTGTAGTGACATTCAGCATTCTCTTAAAGACCTATTACCTCATAAATTCAGTAAATTATTAGTGATGGGTCGAACGCTGATTTTTAAATCGAACCAAACTTGAACCGAACTTTAAATTATTTTTTCGAACTTGAACCGAACCGAACCGTAATATTTTCTACCGAACCGAACCGAACCGAACCTAGAATCATTTTAAGTCGAACTCGAACTCGAACTCAATACTTTTTATCGTGTACATTGTACCAGCCTACAAATTAAATCAACCACAATTATTAATTAGTATTTAGTAATAAATTACTATTTCCTAATAATCATTATCAATTTTTATTTATTTTTAAGTTTGAACTATCGTGGCCAATAAGTCTGGTTAGAGACAAATATTTTCAAGTTCGATTTTCGAACAGTAAGAGATGCTTGATAGTTCGGTTCGAATATTTTTCATACCGAGTATGAATTTCGAACCAAACCGAACATCAAGGGTTCGGTTCGGTTCGGTTCGAGATTCGAACAGTTCGACCCATCACTATAAATTATATGTTAACAGTAGTAATTAGTTAATTAATATTAATATGTTCATTTTAAAATGTGTTTTGATATAATAAAATAAATTTTGAAATTTTGAAATGTAATTGTTTGTGAATTTCTTTTTTTTTTGTTTATTTTCATGTTTACATCAAGATTGTATAATATATATTATAATATATAATTATATAATTATATAATAATATAAACTTCATTTTTTTTTCATAGAATAATATATAATATATAATATTATATTATGTGTTAATAGTAGTAATTAGTTAATTAATATTAATATGTTCATTTTAAAATGTGTTTGATATAATAAAATAAATGTTGAGATTTTGAAATGTAATTGTTTGTGAGTTTCTTTTTTGTTGTTTGTTTTCATGTTTACATCAAGATTGTATAATATATATTATAATATATAATTATATAATAATAAACCTTCATTTTTTTTTCATAGAATAATACTTCTGAGGCAATTAAAGATATATTGAATAGAATCCCGAAATGCCAAGTATTCACCAGCTATGCGAAGCTTTGCTCTTACATTGCAATTTTATTCTGCTAAAGCATACATGTTTGTAAGGAAAACATTCAAAAATTTACTGCCTCATCTGACAACACTTAAATCGTGGTATTCAGTTGTCAATGGGAGAACCTGGGTTTACCAAAGAAGCTTTTGAAGCAATACAGTCACGTGTAAGCCAATCATCTCAACCAGTGGTATGCAATATTTGTATAGAC
>NC_042493.1:49899097-49901096 GCF_005508785.2 Acyrthosiphon pisum
CTCAGGACGGCGTCTACAAGCGACCGGTCGTGAAACTTGTTCGCCTCCTGGTCGAGCCTTGATCCAGTCCCGATATCCTCCTATGTATTTATTTTGTTCCGTGCCATCTGCACTTATTTCTTATCCATGTTTCTTGTAATTAGGAAGTTGATGAGTGTTAGGTTCCTTATACGTTTATGTTATATTTTGTCGATTATTTCACTTATTTTATGTATTTTTGTTTTCTCGTCGTAATTATGTAATGTGTGCGATCTGACCGACCATCAACGTCGATCTTCATATCAAACGGGTCTTTGAAAGACGACTGGGTCTTTCAACGCGGGGAGGAATGTCGGATACACAATCGTTTTTAAATAAAGCTTGGCGCGTCGGTACGCTACGTCGGATGTCGCGATGTTGGCCAGCCCGACACTATCGCCGCCGCGACGTGAATCGAACTTTGTACCCCCGGAGAGGGGAAGATATTGTCGCTGCCGGGCCTCCAGCCGCCGGCATCCACCGCCTTTTTTTTGTCGTTTTCCGTGCGTTGTTGTGAACCGGTGTGCCGTTCGCCGTCAATATCGCCATTTTGGATAACGTGCACCCGAGTCGGTAATTCTTATATCACTCTCATATAGTGTCCGCGATCCGTGTCTGTGGTCATTTTCTATGCTCAACACAGCCGGATTATTGTTTAACTCGCCCGACTTATTCGTTATTCGCTGTGCGATCTCCGAGCCCGGCTCAACCACGTGTTTTACGTGCTGTTCCGCCCGTTCCGTATCCCAGTCCGTTTGTGCGAGGTAACGTGACCCGGTTTATTTTATGCACCCGCCGTTAGTACCGGTATCGTGTTGTGTAGTCTACCACCACCTGCCGCTCACCATCGTTCCAGGACGCCGACAGCCGACAGCCGCCAGCCGTCACCAATTTGCGGACCAGGTCGTACACACGCACTTTATTTGTCATATGATTTTCACCCATCGTTGTGCTTATTACTGTTATTACCTGTTATTTAGTATCGTTGTTTGATTTATTGGCCGATCGTCTGTGATCGCACATTATATACATATATTATATTTACTAACCCTAGTTTTAAGGCAATTCATGCAAAAATCGAAATATACAATTTTTTTCTTATATTTTATACAACAAAACAGCGTCGTTTTGCTTTAATGTTAGGATACCTCACATTCATCATATTTAGTGTTAATTATAGACAAACCAGCTTCTAATATACAGTCCACTCACTCTCACTCTCTCTCTCTCTCTCTATCGTTCTTTCTCTCTTTGGCCTTCCCACAGAGCTATCGATAAGACGAATTAACACACGCGATGGATTGCGTGTAAGTCGCCGTCCGCGCACACATACACACACGTATACTCGTCGGCCGGCTCTACTTTGTGCAGCCGTTATCGCACATGCACATAGACACAAAAATGGCGACGTGGTGACGGTAGGTTTACACGTGTTTGCGCATGCGCTTGGAGATCGTGTCCCAGTGGCAATGGTTAGGTTTTTGTCAACTGTGCGTGCACTGGTGCCTGATCAGGTCGTCGGACCGTGAGAACGATTTTCCGCACACGACTACAGATTGACAACCATTGACCCGTGTACGTTCGCATGTGCTGAGTGAGCATCTCGTTACCCACGAATAACCGATTGCACACCTCCCACGGGTACGCTTTGGTCGACAGCTCTCTTCGACTACGAGTCTTTCTCAACAGAGTTGACCTTTTTCTCATCAGATTTGACATCTTTGCATCAGTGTTTATCTTTTCCTAATGAGAGTTTGACGAAAAAAAGTCGGTATACATTTCTCATCTTAGTTGGCCTTTTTCTCGTCAGACTTGACTAGAACCCATAGTATCTCTAAATCCAAATTTTTTTAAACTTAGGTCACTTATTTATGTAAAAAATCTCCGTAATTATTTATCGCAACAATTAGTACTCAATAATTCAGGATGACAATTTTGTGTAAGTTTCCTCACCACTTTGCAAACGACATAAACATTACGT
>NC_042493.1:49902083-49903154 GCF_005508785.2 Acyrthosiphon pisum
GGTACTATAATGGCACTGTAAGCTTGATGATTTTTCGATGAAAATTTTTTTTTCCTTAAATTTTTAGGAACATTGAAAATGTTTAACGACTGAAATTTGAAGTTTTTTTTTCTACACGACTTAGGTACACCGATCACGAATATCCGTAGAGATAGGCATAGACCGTAGTCATGATTCCAACTTCGTTATAAAATATAAGTAATAAATAATAAAAATATAAACATTTTTTAATTTTACGTGTTTTGTAATATTAATTAAAACTGTGATAATAGCGATAAGTGATAGATTATAATTTAAATATTATTTTAAATTTAAGTTAGTATTTTTATTTTATAAGTAAGTCGGTAAATGTTTTGTGAATAAATGTACAATTTACAAATGGCCTAGTATTTAAAAAATAAATTATCACAAAATACATAACCTATAAAAAATATTTTTAAAATGTTCAACCAAAAAATTGTTCATGAAAATGTACAGGTGCTACTATAGCAATATGAAACTTCTCAAATTAAATATACTGTCACATTTTCACATAACTCAAATACACTAATGTATCATAGTAATCTACGACCAAAAATCACATACGCGACCAAAACATTGTCAGTTGTCACTGCAGACCAAAGACGGCTAGTGACTTTTGAATTGAAAACTAATGAAAAAAGAAAAAAATCAAGTTTAATACGATGACGATGTGCTTTCGTACAATGTCCCTAAAACACCAAAATTCTCTAGTCACTAAACTATTATCCGTCACTATAGAAGGTAACGCAATGAATTTCGAATGGAATGTACTGAGAAATATATACAGTCAAAAGTTGAATTGCAAACTTATGAAAGAAAAAAATTAAGAATAATACGAAAAAGATGTGTTACGAACAATGTTCCTAAAACATCAAAATTCTCTAGTCACTTAATGATCATATGTAAAATTAAAATAAATGTAATAAAACTAAATTATAAACTACGTACCTATCTGATTACATTGTATTTTATCAGTATACTTAACTGTTTATAAATAATTTTAATAAAGACATTGCTTAGTTAAATTGTTGATAAAGTTGGGTACTTATT
>NC_042493.1:49903254-49904457 GCF_005508785.2 Acyrthosiphon pisum
GGCACATATTTCTATTCTTTATATCCGCGAATTGATCAATAATATCATTATATTTTAATTGGTCAGCAATTTCTTTTTCGATAGAGATTATAGCTAAATTGGTGACTTTTTCTTGTGACAACGTGCTTCGGAGATAGTTTTTTATTAATTTCAGCTTTGAAAAAGATCGTTCTACTGAAGCAGTAGTTACAGGCATAGTTAACAATATTCTTTATACTATGGACATATTGCAGTAAATGTCATCAACGCTGTAACTAAATATTTTTTCTAGAACTTTTAGTGGTGACGTGTCTTCTTCAATAATCTCACAAAGAATGACCATTTATATGTTTATTAATTAATTAATTAATCATTTATTAATTCATCGAACATTTCTCGACCATTTAGATCATTTGTATCACCAACTTCTAACAGATTTTGAATATCCATACAATTTTTCATTAAATCATCTTTATTCATTTTAGAAATATTTCTAAAATTTTATAATTTATAAAATATAATAAAATATAAATACTATAAATAACATTTTATTGTTCCATTCAACAATTTTACATGAAAAATAAAATGATATGTACATTTTTTTTTGCTCGTCAACTTGACCTTTTATTGTACCTATGAAAGCGGGGCCTGTCCAATTGTGGCGAGAGCGCGGGGCCCGGGGCGTGGGCCCCGCTCGCCCTGCCCTAGGGACGGCCCTGACTGAGTGTGTTCCCAAAAATGTTCAGCCAATAATGGTGTCTATGTATTTTTCAGCAATACATGGTATATTCTGGAACTTTGTGTAGAGCGTTTATCATAATTTTTTTAACGGATATCTACTGGCTCTACACTTTTCCATTCTTCAGGTGAGAATGTGAATACAGTTTTTTTTTATGGTAGTGTTATTGATATATCAGTCATCACTATTACCCTCACTAGATTCATATTTAAACTAATTTAGAAAAATTATTAAAACATAACATCAGGTTAATTTTAATAATTTATTTAGGAATGACAATTTAATATAATTTAATTTTTTTTTCATACCTTTTTAATTATATATTTTATTCAATTAGAAAATTATTTAAATTATATTTTTATCAGTTTTTCAATTTTATTTCAAAAATTGTAAAACATGGAATATCATCCAGTACATACTTGGAAAGAGCTAATCTTATTATTGAGAAAATGAACCCTGAACCTTTGGAACACAATATAACATTA
>NC_042493.1:49906488-49907349 GCF_005508785.2 Acyrthosiphon pisum
CAATAATTAGAGTTCTTATTATATTTTTTATGATCAGAGTTGTTTTTCGTTCATTAATAGTATTCATTTGCGATCTGCGTGTGTGGGTTTTTTTTTTTTTTTATAAATTGTATTTAAAGATATTTAAATTGTATCAAATATTGTCGTAGTGATAGCGATGCCTAATTGTTGGGCGCCATTTTGTAGTAGGAAAAAATAAATAATATCGAAAAGTGGGAAGGTGGATATTTTAGGTGAGACGTGTATATTATGTGTGTGTATATGCACGTGTCTGGGAGTCGTGTAAAATTATATTGTTTAAGAGTCTCCACATAAGGTCGTCCTACTACTGTGTTATACCTATCTGCCTAATGATGTTTAAATTATCTATGCTTATTATACAAATATTCAAGCACTTACCTTGCGCGTAGATTGCTGCAGGTGGTTCTCTCGAGTAGTTAGCAATTCTTCAGGGTCGTGTTCGACAGTCGATATCACGATGACAATATATGTATCTTGGTTTATATGGTTTGTAGAATTTCGTATACCTTATACTCTCTTATAATTGTGACTATTACCATGGGCTCTCAAGATTCCTACATCCGTAGCAAATGTACATAAAGTCATATCACCACCCGAATGTAATTTACGTTAATGAGCATTCTGTTGTGGTGAACACTTGTGTGCCAAAAATGGGTGTTAAATATTCCTACATTCGTAGCAAGAGTACATATAGTCAATTCGCCAACCGAATGTAATTTACAGTGATGAACATTTATTATTACACATTTATACCTTGAAAACAGCTCTTAGAATCCCTACATTCGTGACAAGAGTACATATAGTACAATTCGCCACCAGAATGTAATTTAAGTTAAATGA
>NC_042493.1:49907449-49910635 GCF_005508785.2 Acyrthosiphon pisum
TAAACAAGTAGGTACTTTATATTTACCCCAATAATATTCGCTTCGGTTGATTTATCATATAAAGTAAAAAACGCTCCTTCTGCTTTAAAATCTATGTAACATCACGAACAGCGTTTGAAACACGATCTTCCATCCCTTTCATAGTTAAAAACTAACATTTTCAAATTTTCGAATTTTTTTCTACAAAAATGTACCTCATCGATGCCTTAAATTTTCTAGCTTAGTTTGTGCTTAGCTGAGTGTTGTTGTTCTATAAAAAAATAGCCTATAATATTATGTCGGTGAATCGTGGATGAATTTGTGTATATAGGTTTCTACGTTCGTGCATACCTACTCTTGTAAGTTATTATGATGCATAACAAATTGTAACAATGATATCTTTTAGTTGCTGTATAATAATGGAATACAATAATTTGCAAATCAATGTTACACGTTATATTATTATTTTCAGTTGGCAAAATTTCACTTACCGTCTCTAAAATAACACGGAACCTGCAGCAAAATGTTCAACAATATTCTTTTGACCCATGTGTTACAGATATTATTACCTAGGTGCCTAAAAATAATGTTGATTCTATTTCAATAATTTATGAATATTATACTAATTAATTATATAATATTATATTAACTCCTGAAGCATTTTGTTCAAGAAAACTAGATAAATTGGATTGCAATAATTACGCCATTATGTAAAAAATAAATAAAAATAATAATAACGTTTATATACAAAATATATTTTAAGGGACATAAGAACAAAGTGAACACCCTTGTTTATGCTTAACCCTATGGTCTATTTATATAGGTGTACGAGTATAAGTATATTATTTATAAGTGTAGACTTTTTTTTATGGTATTTTTAGGTTACTATAAGATCAATTTATGAGAATCCTTGTTTTAAATTGTTAGGATTTTTTTCAGAAATAAAAATTGTATAGTAGGTATTTACATAAATCGAAAAAAAGACTATTTACAATAAATGTTAATTGTTAAAAGCTATTAAAATATCCTTTATTTATGTTTATTTGTTCATAATGATTTAATATTAGCAGTAATTGTGTTCCTCTAACAATTTGTTATTATTATTCTTAATTTAATTTACATTTATACTTTTGGCATTTATCCACAAGTGACCCTGGAATAATAATTTAATGATGAATTTAATTGTTAATATATTAATGGGAACATAAATTTAAATAAACTGCGATTTCCAGCTTCTATTCTTGTACTACAATATTATTTTATAATTTTATATTTTATTTTATGTTTTTAATAATTAATATGATTCCTATTTTATGTCAGACGGTTTGATCTAGCAACTGCTACGACCATTGTGCAATTTTTCAAATCATAATCAGTTTTGAAAACGTCCAGAAATAAGTACGTTTTAAGACCGTAGTAAACAAACATATAAGCGTCATCAGTACTGGAGATGCTATACATCCCTATAATTCTAAAAATATTTTATATTTTATGCAAAACCATTATTAAGACTAAAATAATGAAATAATGAATGAATATATATTTGTTATATTCTTGTGTTTTAAGCTGCAGTTACAGAGATTCTAAACTAAGTGGGTACCCATAACTGTAAAAAATTTAATAATGTGAAAATAAAACGTACCTACTGCAAATGTGCAATCAGTGGCGGCTCGAAGGAGGTATATTTGAATCACGTGATTCATAGAAATATTAATGGGTGGGTGGGTAAGTGTCCTGTGGTTGGGAAAGGTAGTTTGAAGAATTTTTAAAAGTTGGTAATTCAATTAGAAATATAATGCTTAGCTCTATATGTGTATCAGCCCGATCAGCGTCGTACAGTAACAGCCAACATTAGGTTAAGGGACGTCGTACCCCGAAACCAGCATGTGTAAAGAATGTAATATAAATATTATATTTATTAATTCGAAGAAATTATCGACGACATATAATAATATATTATTAATTGGTTCAGGGGTGATACAGGGTTATATATTTACTGCAGGGCTTAGCACCCGAATCATTTATTCGGGTTTCGGGTTACGGGTACTGGATGTATTCGGGTGTTCAAACACCGGAATAAAAAGTTTAAACAAACATTCGGGTTTTCAAAACCACTATGATTCGGGTTAATATTGGTTAATACGGGTGTTGAGTAGTCTGGAAAAACATAACTTTTTATAACCTCCCCCCCTATTATTAATAATAACAGCAACAAAAATGCGTGAGAGGTACGTCAATGAGTGATGTAGATTACAAACATACAATTTACCACTTGCGAAGTCGACGAATATAATAAAATTTATAAAATAGGTAGGCCATAGGGGCGTTGAAGCGTAGAGAAATAAAATAAAATATAAATTATAATTCAGAATTTTCGGAAAACTGGTAAATAGCCAAGAATTACGATATTCGTTACTAATTTAGGTATAGACAGTTATAAAGTGATAATAATACCAGTTGGGAAGTTGGTGGCAAATAATACTAGGTATTATTATTTATTAGTTATTACTAAAGACCGGATTTATATGCATTTTAAATTGTAAAATATGCATGCAAACATGCACTAAAAAAAGTCAAAATATGCAAGAAAAGAATGCAAAACATGCAAAATAATTTTTGATTATTACAGCTATTTATTTATTGTAAAGTTATAAAATCAAAACATAAATTATGAAAAAAAAAACTACAATATTATATTATTTAATGATGATAAAATTGAATTAAAATGAAAAAAGGTGGGTAAGTGGATGTCGCTCTGCTGTACAGTAGGTTAGAAGTGGGTCACTGTATAATGGACAGTATTAAATTTGAATTCAATGATATAATATCACTGTATAAGAAAAACGATTCTGAGCGGAGACGGTATATCAGTCTATGTATTAGACATATATATACTTATCTATGGTATTAAAAAAAAAATTGACCTATAATAGGTACCTATAATAAATTCCAAATTAATCATATCATAATATCTATTAGGTACTTATAAGTTATAACGCGTTATACATCAACAAAAAACCGTGGTAAAATCATAGATATATAATAGTATACTTTAGAAGTTTCAAGTACCCACGAATAATATTATACAATCACAACAAAATAACTAAAGAGTTATCCTAGGTTTTTAATATGTAATTTCGTCCAAATTTGTACTTAAAATGACTATAAAAATAAACTGTTTAAATGTATATTTTAGATTTTTTGGTA
>NC_042493.1:49910685-49911806 GCF_005508785.2 Acyrthosiphon pisum
CCCCCTATTATTAATAATAACAGCAACAAAAATGCGTGAGAGGTACGTCAATGAGTGATGTAGATTACAAACATACAATTTACCACTTGCGAATTCGACGAATATAATAAAATGTATAAAATAGGTAGGCCATAGGGGCGTTGAAGCGTAGAGAAATAAAATAAAATATAAATTATAATTTCACAATTTTCGGAAAACTGGTAAATAGCCAAGAATTACGATATTCGTTACTAATTTAGGTATAGACAGTTATAAAGTGATAATAATACCAGTTGGGAAGTTGGTGGCAAATAATACTAGGTATTATTATTTATTAGTTATTACTAAAGACCGGATTTATATGCATTTTAAATTGTAAAATATGCATGCAAACATGCACTAAAAAAAGTCAAAATATGCAAGAAAAGAATGCAAAACATGCAAAATAATTTTTGATTATTACAGCTATTTATTTATTGTAAAGTTATAAAATCAAAACATAAATTATGAAAAAAAAAAACTACAATATTATATTATTTAATGATGATAAAATTGAATTAAAATGAAAAAATATACAATTTATTCGATATTGGAAAAACAATAAGTAACAATAATATATTCCATATTGACCTCGGTTAAATTATGACGGCGGTTTGTGATGATATGTTTGTGTGCAGAAAAACTTCGTTCCACATCAACGCTCGTTATGGGTGCATATTTAAAATTCAACAAGACAACAACATTTCCGGGGAAAAATGTTTGATGGAGGAACTCTTTAAGTCGACAGTCTCACCTAGGCGTATTTTAGCAATTTCTTTTAAAATTAACAAGCCTTTATTTTTATTAATAATTTCGGAACATTTTTTTTTTTTATTAATACGCTATTATCATTTTCAGCAAGATTAATAATAGAATTTGTAACTTGTTCAAAAATGTGTAATGCATCTATGAGTAACAAACCTGAAGTCTCAAGCTTTTTAATGCTTTCAACAATAATCGAAAAGTTTGTTTTAATATAAGTTAAATCGTCAATTATATTTGATTTAGTTAGAATTTGGTTAACAGTTTTGGATGCTTTTGACACCATCTTCTTGTAGGTTTGGAATAACATTTTTAAATTTTTCAAGATTATCTGCATAAAA
>NC_042493.1:49912887-49922217 GCF_005508785.2 Acyrthosiphon pisum
CTTAAAATGACTATAAAAATAAACTGTTTAAATGTATATATTTATGATTTTTTGGTAACAGAATTAATTACTTACGTGGAATCTTGTTTTAAATTTTTAATTCTTAGATACAAAAATTGAACATTTTATACATTTTTAAGTACAAAATAATTTTTCAAATTAAAATTAAAAACCATTATTAAGGACTAAAATAATGAATGAATAATGAATGAATATATATTTGTTATATTCTTGTGTTTTAAGCTGCAGTTACAGAGATTCTAAACTAAGTGGGTACCCATAACTGTAAAAAATTTAATAATGTGAAAATAAAACGTACCTACTGCAAATGTGCAATCAGTGGCGGCTCGAAGGAGGTATATTTGAATCACGTGATTCATAGAAATATTAATGGGTGGATGGGTAAGTGTCCTGTGGTTGGGAAAGGTAGTTTGAAGAATTTTTATTTAGAATTTATATTTATTAATTCGAAGAAATTATCGACGACATATAATAATATATTATTAATTGGTTCAGAGGTGATACAGGGTTTTATATTTACTAGTATAAACATTACTTTAATAAAATACTTATTGTTTGCTCCAAGAACGCATTGAACGTCTATGATAGCTGACGATATAATTAAAGGTATATTAAATTAATTAAAACATTTCTGTTAATATTTATATCGACGTGAGGACCACCATACACATTTATGAAATTTATCTGAGAAATGCTTATTTCGGGAAAATAAAAGCAACCGGCAATAGGCTTACTAATATAATCTTGCAAATGATAAGACGTAACGGGCAATGTTTTATTTATTTTGATAATCTCGAATATTATATAGATCAGTTTGGTCAAGTTTGGTTACTAACCTTTGTGAATACACCTTTCTCTATACTTATACGAATTTTATCATCGACTTTGAATTTAATTTTTTCATTATGAATTTGACGCTGTTTTATTTCCACTAAGGAGGGGTTAAGCCCCTTCTATGATATTTTCTATAAATTATATATACTCAGTACTAATTACTGACTTGGCAGAAATGTGGGGGACTAAGTCCCCCCCCCAATCCCCCACTTATTTGCGCCAAAAAAGGGCTGCAATCTGATTGTATTGGTGTCATTCCTTTAGTCATATGTCGTGAATTATTGTATTCGTTGAGCAACTTTGGTAGAATTGAAACTCATTCATGAGAGCCACGTGCAGTAACCTCTTTATACCTTTTCCCTTTCAAATTATGGTTGAACCCTTCTACGATTCTGGCCTTAAGAATACTAAGCGTCGAAAGTGGCGTTATAAAATCCTTTTTCGTTATCGACTTTGGTTTTAATATGTTTACAATTGTCATAAAATTATTATCAACAACAAGCATTGTTATCCGTTACTGTTTCTTGGTAAAAACCAAGGTAATAAGCCAATAAATACTAAAAATATAAACAAATCGTTCAGCTGTTTGACCTTTATTCTATTTAGTATTTATTAAACTATATAATAAAATTGATAACATATTATTATATCATATAACTAAATTAATCGAACATTAGTGCAATAATTCTATTACGTATTCTGTGAATTACCACGTTCAAGTAAAATTCAATTAATGATCTTACGTGCGTAATAAAGTATTAAATTACATATTAATGGAAGTTAAATCGGTAAAATATTTTGGAATAATTGTCGATTCCACACCTGACATGACTCATAATGTTCAGATGCAGGGCGGGACTGGGTCAAAAATTTCTACCGGGAAAATAAAAAAAAAAATTGGCCCACTTAGGTACACTTAAAACAACCCTAAAAACATATTATCATATAAAATGATTGTATATTATTTTGAGAATTTGAACACTTAGGGGGTGTGCTCACCAAAAGCAACTGATGACAGCAACGCAACCGCGACGCAACGCGACATGTATTACTAAATTGACATGTTCTGACCGGTAGCAACAGGACTAGATTTCAACTCGACTATTAATTGGAAACTATTTTAAAGCAACTCGATATGTCAGTCTCTTCTAGCTAGTTGTTTGCTCGCTGCGTGTTTATTTGTTTACTTATTTATTTGTACCTATTGTATACTTTATTTATTTATTTAATAACATGGCAAATGAGCAGGAAAAAAATTAAATTTTGTACAACTTACTGAAAGTCATACTTGTCTATATGATAATATAACATTGCCTAATTATACACGGCAAGATATCAAAAAAAAAAAGCGTGGAATGACATTTCAAAAATAACATATGATTCTAGTAAGTATTTTTTTTTATTATTATGTAATAACGTATGTATTAATTAATGTTATGCATAAAAAATTAAATATATATATAGTATAGCATCATTCATCAGTAACTAAAATTAAATTTGAAAAAAAAAATTAAAAATAATAATTATCATTTGTCGAATATAGGTATTAAATTAATTAAATTATAGTGTTCCATTGATATGGAATAGAACCGGCTGGTGACATAAAATAATTACATAATTTTTCCCTGTTTTGTTGTGCATCTGATAAAGGTCTTATTACTTGTTGAACTTGAATATTCGAAATTTGATGATTTTCTTGTTGTATTTCAAACTGTTTAGGATGAGTAAATATTCCTTGTTTTATTCGAATAAAATTGTGAAGGACACAAGCAAATTTTATAATGAAATTTATAGTTTCTTCCTTACAACAAATTGGTCCTTCAAATAAACGAAATTTGGATACTAATACATACCAAACGCACACTCAACACTTTTACGGCCTCTTGAAAGTCGATATTTGAAAACCCTTTTTTTATTGTCCAAACTTTGTTTTAAATAAGGTCTCATTATAGGTATATTTTGTGAGGGGAAAAGTTTCGTCTGCTACAAAATAAAAAGGAAAATCATTTTCATCATTACTTGAAGGTAATGGTTTACTGGGAGGTAGCTGTAATACACCTAAATTTAGAGCACGTCCGAGATTTGAAGTTCGCAAACAGCACCATCACTATTTCTCCCTACTTCACCAACATCTATCGTTTTAAATAATGCGTCGGCGTCCACACAAGCCATAAGTACGATTGAGAAATAATTTTTATAGTTAAAATATGTTGACCCGGTATTTGGTAAACATTTAATTCTAAAATTTTTACCGTCAATCGCACCTAAACAGTTTGGTATATTCCATAATTCATAAAATCTGTTAGAATTTTGAATATTAAATAATAAGATTTAACGAGTTTTCAAAGGTACCTATTCAATTTTTTTTATTATTTATTTAATTTTACAGGTCACTACTATTATTTTTATTATTTTATTTTTTTAAATAAAACATTTAATAATTTAACTTTAATCATGTAATTGGATTCAATTTTATTATAATTTATTAAAATACTAAATATTACCTTATCGTAATGAGGAATCTTTCCTTGACTGACACTGCTTTTCGGTAGTTTGTATCCAGTCTTTTAATTGATGGTTTCATTAATTTGACTAATTCTTGAAACGTTTCAATGCCCAGCCTATAAAATCCATGAAATTTGGCTGGATATTGGTTTAATTCTCTGGATAATATGAATGAACTGTGGTTAATGTGTAATGAATAATAAGGATGAGCCCATATTCTTTTTTTCGCCGTTTCTTATGTCTCAAGTACATTAATGCTACAAGCATATCCTTATCCAACGATCACATTTTGACAACTGAATTATGTGAAACTTGTTTTATTAGATTTATTGGAAGCGTAAACACTATTAATTAATGACACATTTTTATACAGCACTTTACATTTTATATTTTAGACATAATTAACAAAATACAAAAACACATGGTAGCATGGTGCTAGACTATTGACTTGTAAAAAGAAAAAGAAATTATAGGTAACCTATAAACTGTTTATCAGCTTATCATAGATAAAACTAATAATCAAAATCTGAGTTATCACAACATCTCCCTATTACATAAAAAAAAAATTATTAGTATCTTAATAATTTATAGTATAACAACATTTTTTTTTTTTTTTTAAATACAAATAATAATAATATAGTTCATAGTCAGTCTGGCCCACGAGAGTCCATACGTAAACCGCGCATCGATACTGGCCTACGCGACGTCTGCCGGCCGAATTTTCTCCCACCATAGTGCCATTCCCACCACTCGGCAATGTGAATACAGCGGCTCATAAAAACACGGCTAATTAATTGCGTTTTGGGGGTGTTATATGATTCTCCATGTTGAATAAAAAAAAACTCGCAAAAAACTCGAGAAAAAGTACGTTATAAACTTATAACGTAAACGACACAAAAGACCAGTTATAAAAACGAATTAGTCGAATTTCGTAAACGTGTTTATTACTGTCGCTACGTATACACGAATGTCAACGACGGCTGTTGGCGATCATTGTTGGTATGATTCGGCGTATGGAAGAGAACCGATGCGCAGCGACGGACGCGTTAGCACGTATGGACTCTCGTGGCCGGACTATAAATAGTTTTTTTTTTTTTTTTTTAAATACAAATAATAATAGGTATAGTTCATAATACATAGTTTAACAATTTTTTTTTTTTTTTAATCATCAATGCCTAGTCTAATAGGTTTTTTAACTACGCCCTTCCTTATGAGTTTTAAAATTAATATTTGTACCTACCTCGCTCTTTTGTTCCTCAACTTTCTCTACCTTTTTTTTATTCAATTCATCATTAACTATAACTTCATCATGACTTTCATTCAAATCCAAGTCTATCTACTCACTTTTTCAGAAATATTGTATTTCGCCCGAGTATCTTTCCCTTTTCATCTTTCACTGAATAAGATCTTGGCCAACTAGTTTTACTCAAAACAACAGCTTTGGACCATTGTTTTGTAAATTTATCTTGTAACATAATGTGTTCATTTAGTTTAAATTCTTTTTCAACATATGTAGCAGTTTTATCGTACCAGTCTTTTTGTTTTAACTTTTGTATTTTATTTTATTCAGAACAGTCTACCACAGTTGGACTTTAAACTTTTTTATTTATACTATTAGTTTTTGATCTTAAAACTCTACTTTGCAGTATTTGTGCCGGAGACCAAGTTAACGCTGCTACAGGAGCGTTTCTTTAATTAAGTAAATACAAAGATAAATCTTTATTCTCACTTTTAGCTTTCTTTATTATTTTTTTAGCTATTCCTACTGCCTTTTCTGCAAGACCATTACTCTGGGGGTAATTTGGGCTTGATATTGTTATAATAAAATGCCATTCCTTAGCAAAGTTTTTGAACTTTCTGCTTCCGCAAGGGTTGTTATCACATACTACTTCCTCTGGTATTCCAAACCGACTAAATAATATTTTTAATAATTGTATGACTGTCTCACTACTCACTAGTTTTATTTCTTATACTTAAAACTTCTAGCCACCTCGAATAATAGTCTATAACCACTAGGTAATTGGAACGCTCTACCTCTGCTATGTCTATTCCAATTTTATGAAACGATAACTCAGGGATTTTATGTTGTTGTAGCGGTTCTTTTATCTTACTAATACTAAACTTCCTACATATTTCACATTTCTCAATGAAGTTTTTTAAATCTGAGGTCATTTCTGGCCAGTAGAAAATTCGTTTACTTTTTTTTAGCGTTTTTGTGATTCCTAAGTATGTTTTATGCAATTTTTTTAATTATATAGCTTCTTAATACTTTGGGAACCATTATTCTGTTTCCGGAGTAAATTATTTCACTTTATTAATTAATTCATTTTTAATTTTATAGTAATGTTTAATCTCCCCACATTCAATCATTTTGTTTGGCCATCCTGTATCTAAATATTTTAGTACCTTACTTAAATGTTCATCCTTATTTGTTTCATTTCTAAACTGTTCTATCATTTTTTAAATTGTATTTCAACCTCATTAATTGCATGTACTACATCATTTAAATTTTCTTCAGTGATCTCAACTCTTTGTATATAGTTTCTGCTGAGCAAATCTGCTATATACATATATTTACCTAGACAATATTTAACATCTGTATTATAAATCAATAGCTTAAGTCTCATTCTTTTCAGTCTATTATTGGGTATTTTGTTTATATCTTTTTTCATTACTGATATAAGTGGTTGATGATCAGTGAATATTTCAACTATACTTTGCCCATATATTAATTTGTGAAATTTTTTACACGCAAACACTATACCCAACATTTCTTTCTCTACTTGAGCATACATCAGTTCTGTGTCGCTCATACATCTTGACGCATAGTATACAGGTCTGTTATTTTGTAGCAGACAACACCCTAATGCCTTTTCTGATGCTTCGCACTGTATAGTAAAATTTTCTTTCACATTATAATTACTAAGAGTTGTCAGTTCAGATAGAACATTTTTTAATTTATTAAAAGCACTGTCACAATTTATACTTCATGACCACACAACATCTTTCCTCAATAATCCTCTAAGTGGTTCAATTAATTCAGACATATTTGGTATAAATATTTGAAGGTAATTAACCATTCCTAAAAATCACTGAAGCTGTTTAGTATTGTGTGGTATTTTTAATTTTATAACAGACTTGACACTTTCAGGGTCTGGAGCTATTCCACGTTCACTAAATATCATTCCTAAAAACCACACTTCACTTTTTTGATACTGCAACTTGTTCAAGTTAAACCAGTGGCGGATCCAGGGTTCAATTTGGGAGGGGCCTCTGAAAAAAATTACTTCAAAGCCATATAGTATTTGAGGTCCTCGGGGTCCCAAGGTGGCACACCAAAAGATTTTGAGAGCTCGCGAAAAATTAAAATATTACCAAAAATTACCTTTTTTTTTTTTACTTATAAGTTGTGACATAATATATAATATTTTACATGCACGCTCTAAAAAAAAATATTTAAAGGTAAGTTAATTTTTGGCACATAGTGGCTCTACATTATAATGCTCTATAGTTCAAATGTTTCTAAAAATATGAAAGATATAAAATTGGTTATTAAGGGAATGTTATAAATAGTAATATGGTTGGATTAGGATTCATTTATGATTAGGTATCTATAATAATTATACTATAATATTTTGTATTATTTTATTTTAAAATATTTAAACATTTTTATAATAACAAATGAAAATAAAAACATTTTAAATAATTTCTATAATACAAAATCTAACCTACGTTTATTTTTGGAAGCAAAATTATTTATAATGATTTCATTTTTATCATACATATTAAGATCTCTATGTACATTAAGAAGACATAAGTCATTTAACCTTTCCTGGCTAATGGTAGTATGAAGCTTCAAAGTCGAAAAACTTCTTTCAGCAGTAGCAGTGCTAACAGGCAATGTCGATAATATTATTAATAATGAAGAAATTATAGGGAACATATCTTTAGAACAAACCATCAGTGAGGATATAGCAGTGCTTGGTACTTTAATTTCAATATTGCTGGATTGATTTTGCCACATGTTAAACCATAAGTCATACTCTCCTAAAATTAAATTATATAATTATTGACACATCCAACATTTTAACATAAATATTTTATAAATATATTTTACCAGCTAATACATCTTTGGTATAATCATCATTTTGCCATAAGTAATTAAACATGGGCACAATTTTTAGTATCCTTTCTTGTAATATTTTTCTTGTGATATTTTTGTCTGAAGCCATTATATTTAAAAATACTTTTGGTATCAGTAACCGCAAATCAAATAACTTCAATGTATTGGAGTTTAAACGAGTCTTGAGGTCTGTATAAATTCCATCAAGTAATGGTATATATATAGAACAACGATAGTAATTTTCTATTGCCTTGTCTCCATCTCCTTCAGTAGGATAATTGGATCTATGATTCATTGTTTTGACTAAACGAGGTAATTTAATTTCAAATTCTAATTCAGTCGCCATTCTATGTGCTTCAGAAAATATTTGTTTAAATTCTTGATTACAATTACTTCTTTTTTTCTCCCAACAACTCTAAAATACTTTGAGTAGCTTGTGTTGCATTTTGTAGATCAAGTGAATCTGATTGAAGAAGGCGGCTGACGACTAGTGAATGTTTTAATATATCAATCAGAGAGTATAGAAAAGTTAAAAATTCACTAGTACAAATAGTCGAAACAAGCGAAAGTGCTTTCGATGATGATGCTTTATCCATCCAACTCTGAATTTCGACCAATGATTCTACTATCTGAAATAAATGCGAACAAATTTATATTGAGGTTTATATTTTTTTCAAGTATAACAAAATGTATAATTATAAAATTGAGATATTACACATTATTTTAAATACTATGGCAATAATTCATATTCAAAAATGACAATGTGGAATAATTATATAAATATAATAATATATAGGATGTAGATACATACATTGTCTTCAATTGTTGTTGTGGTTGTTGATGCAGTTTCCCTAGTTTCTCGGTCATCAATTACATTGGTCATTGTATTATGAGGTATCTAAAATATAAAATACTTATAAATAAGGAAATAAAAGTAAAAATTACATTATGAATCATATTTTGAATAATTATTTATCTACTTTTAATACTACAACTATTTGTAGTTTGTACTAAATATTCTTTAACATAAATACTTGTATATACTATACAGATTATAGAGTAAAAAAGAATATAATATTGTATATTATACTAAATACTAATAGGTACTAGGTACATACCTAATAGTCATAATATTATAACTATATAGATATTAGATACTAATAAGTATATCTCCACTAATAAGTATATCATCAAAATATACACATACATTTTTGATACCTCCAAAATATTTTGAAGTTAATTGTTGGAATATTTCTGGTGCGTTAGCTAATCCAAATGGTAACCTCCTAAATTAGTATGAGTCAAATGGTGTACTGAAAGCACAATGTTTCATTGATTCACTTTCTAGCTCACACTGATAAAACCCGTCCTTCATTTATGTAAAATATTTTTTGTTTGTTAATTTATTTCTTACTTCATCGATAGTAGGAATTTGGAATCACCGACAAAATATCGCCGACAAAATATAGCATGACCAAAATATCGCAACCAAAATATCGCGAAACCATTATATCGCATGGAATAAATACCGCCAACATGAAATATAGCAGTAATTTCATTATAGATAAACAATATATTTCAAGCATATAATATTGTTATATTAATATAATATAGTAGAATTGATAAAAATTATAAAAAGATGTATAATTTAATAAAATTGATATAAGTAAAAAAAAAATTAAATATGTATATTAATTAATGGAAGTATATATTCAATGAAATACCTTGAAGATAATCTTCAAACTCTCAATTATGATAATCTGATACTATGTTCTTTACTCGTTCAGCCCAACTGACTGTCTTGTTCTTTTTATTTGGCGTATTTGGATTTCTACTATACTTTGACT
>NC_042493.1:49922267-49930100 GCF_005508785.2 Acyrthosiphon pisum
TATATTGTTAATTTTTATGTATATATTGTAGGTTCAATAATTATGCTATTGTAGATCACAAAATGTGCAATGTTATGTTGATAATTTTCACATTATTACCATAACAATAGTCAAAAATATATTGGTACATAATTTATATTTTATTGTTGAGTATAGGTAAAATAAATACAATTACAAATTGAAATCAAAAAAATTACAATATACACTTAATAAGCATTACTTATAATAAAATATAAATATAAATATTATTGAAATATAATAATAAATAATAATATTAATAATACATTAATAATAGTAATAATTATAATATTAAAAAAAAAATTTATACTTATTTTATATGAAAACAAGTTGGTACTTATATTTAAATGAAACAATATTTAACCTAATATTTGACAAGGTTTATCAGTTTTTTTCGAATAAATTATACTAAATATTAGGCAATATCATTGAAATATGATAATTAATTAATAAAAAAAAAAACAAACAAATAAATGTATCTAATATACCTAGTAATATCTATATTGATAATATATATATAGTTATTTTAAATTTATGAAAACAAATTATACATTACTTAATTATTAGTTAAATCGGACAATATTTGACCTATATTTATTTGACTAATATTTGATTTATTTTTTAGTATCGATTATTAAACTAACAAAATATTGTTCTTATAACAATTTAAATGTTGTTAACCGTTAACAATAGTATATTGTAAATATTACCAACGATATTTTTTTCAGTGCATATAAATCCGGTCTTTATTAATAATTAACGGGCAACATAGATTATTCTAACACGGACCACCACGGCTCGAAAACGACGGACGACTAATTACGGCAGCCGTGTTATTCCGAGCACCCACTATTATTATTATAGATACGAGCATAGAATGTTATAAACAGTAATATTATTTATCTTACCTTGGAATCAGCACCATATTTTTCTTTTGTAAAAGTATATCCGTTATGAACTAATAAATTTTTACCTTTTGCAGTTCTTAAAAAAATTAACTCCATTTAAAATTAAAATAAATAAAAAAAAAAACTCTGTAAAACTGTATAAAAGTGTGAAACTGTAAAAGCGTCAGTCACAGTGTCACAGTGACAGTACAAAGTATTAGTAAATAGAAATTATAAAATGAAAAACCAGTATACTTGAATGCATTGCTAGCTAGAAGGTGAATACGATTAGATAAGATTAAGTCAAATGCAATATACAGACGCGATAATAATGTACGGCAGTATTATTTCTTTACGATATAATGGTTTCGCGATATTTTAGTTGTGATATTTTGGTCACGCTATATTTTATCGGCGATATTTTGTCGGGGTACCGGCTTTTCTATGACGACCAAAGGATGTTGCCACTCACTAGGCTCCTCACACTTTTCGATAATATTTTGAACGCATAACCTCTCAATTAATTCTTTTAATCTTTTTATTAATTTTATAGGGATTCTCCTAGGATGATTTATTACAGGTACACTATTTTCTTTAATTTTAATTTTAATTTTATCTGGAAATTTTCCAACTCCAGTGAATATATCAAGATTTTCTTTGACAAAACGTTCTTTTTTATTTTATTCATTAAACTTGTATTTTAAAGTCTTACAGTCCTTAAAGCCAAGTATTGGCATTCTTTCATAATTAACAATTTCAAAAACAACATTTCCCTTACATTTATCATTTTCAATTTGAACATTAATTTTGCCCTGCAATTTCATAGTGAACCCACCAAATGTCTTAATAACAACTTCACTTGTTTCCAATTGTACTGATTTAATTTTTTTGTACATTTTTATTGGCATCGCATTTAATTGTGCTCCTATGTCCAATTGTATTCCTACATTTAATTAATTTATTTTAATATTATCTGTCCATGTATTACTTGTACCTATTTCAACCTCATCCAAGCATACAAATTCATACACTTCTTTTTCTTTTTCTACAATGTTAACCCCATTGTTTTCACTTTTTTCATATTTTTTACCTTCACTTTTTCCTTTATTCTTACACATTAACGCAAAATGATTTTTATTACCACATGTATTACAAATTTTGTTATAGGCCGGACATTCATTTATACCGTGTACTCTACCACACTTATAGCAATTAAATTTATATGTTTTTACATTACCCTTTTCCTTAGACATTTTCTTTGAATGTTCTCTTCCGAATTGTTCCAACGTGTTCTCTTGCTGCTGCTTCTTTCCACGATAGTTTGTAGAGTTGAACTTGTTAAATTTTTTTTTTCTCAATGACATCAATTTTGTTCTCACTCTTCTGCACCAGTAACTTTTTATTAATTTTCGCTTGCTCGGTTGCTTGACAATGCCGCACAACTTTATCGAGATCCAAATTTTCACGAAGTAATTTTCCTTGAAGATCTTTGTCACTAATGCCAAGAACGCTCTGCGTTCGCAACAATTTCTCTTCAATTACTCCAAAGTCACAATTTTTTATGAGATCTCTCAGGTCAGCATAAAATTTGTCAAATGTTTCACTTGAATCCTGTTTTCTCATAAAAAATTTGTAATGTTCCATTACTTCGTTTTGCTTTGGTGTACAGTACCCTTCTAATTTTTAGAAGATAACATTAACAGTTTCAACTTTTGGGTCAATGTTAAATGTTCTGTAAATCATAACACCGTCATTTCCAATTAGATTTAGTAAGCGTGCTACCTGTAAATTTTCCAGTTTTTAAGTTGTTTCCGTTGCTTCAAAAAATACCATGACTTCCTCTTTGAATAATTTAAAATTTTCAGTAACATTTCCTGTTAGTTTCAAACAGTCTGGTTTGTTGAATTCCATAATTAACGATCGTATGTGAATTGTGGAACACTTTAGTTCACTTCAATTTTATCTTATTTAATCGTAAAAATCACATTAAGTTCACGACTGCGCCATGTTGTATTAGATTCATTGGAAGCGTAAACACTATTAGTTAATGACAAATTTTTATACAGCACTTTATATTTTATATTTTAGACATAATTAACAAAATACAAAAACACATGGTAGCATGGTGTTAGACTAGTGACTAGTAAACAGAGAAACAAATTATAACCTATAAACTGTTTATCAGCTTATCATAGATAAAACGAATAATCAAAATCTGAGTTATCACAACATAACTGAAAAGTGCACACTGCACAGTTGCATTTCAGTTTTTAGGCGAGAACAACTAAGCAACTCAACTAAAACTACAATCGAATCTCTATCACGTTGCCGTCATCAGTTGCTTTTGGTGAGAACACGACATTATTTAAAATTAAAAAAATTAAAAATTGGTTAGTACAAAGAAATGGTATCATTTTCATTTAAAATACATAATATGTTTAGACTCCAGAATACACATTCATACATTTTCATACGATTTGTTAAGGTTTGAGCTCTTTTGCGAAATTGTGTCCACACAGCACATTATTATAGTTCAGCCACTTTGAATAAGTGGGAGTTTGTGTGATTATAATTTTCGCATATTTTAGGCGGTGCAGACGTGCGTTATAATAAGGTAGGGATTACCGATTAACGAAGACATTAAGACAATAATTTGACACAACACACACACGCATCTATTTTTGAAAATGTATACATTTTTTCATATCTATTTTGAGGAATTTCCAAAAACCACCCACAAACAGAGGGGGATACTCAGTTTGTGACCTACGAACCGCACCGTGTGTAAATCCGAATCTTTACGTCGGTGGAGCTCGTAGGCTTTAGTACACGCATTGACGAATGAACGTCGAACATTTAAAATAATAATAATGGGGGAAATAGGTGACGCTAAATTGAAATAACAAGGTAGAGTGATTTTTTACATAATAATTAGATTTTTGTATTTTACATGAGGCAAATTGCATATAAGTTAAATAATAATTTTGATGACGATTACAATAAAAATAATAATAATATTTTCAACAATACAATCCATGAGAATAATAATTGGTTATCACATGGCAGGTGTGGGGAAAAGATTAATGATTTTTAAGGATAATTTAGCATGTCGTAAGACAAAATTGTTATTTTTTAATAATATTAATTCGTCCGGAGACGGTGTTTTGGGTTTTGTAATAATTTTGATTCTCAGCCCACAGGAGCATGCAAACAGATTACTCGGGTCTGATCTCGCAGGGTTAACCGATTCATGCTAAGCATCTTTAAAAAAAAAAAAAATAAGAATAATAATTTAATGCTCGTGAACGCGGGCTTGCGACAGCCGGAGCAAAAGTGATTGAAGGGACGAGGACACGTGTTTTGCGACGCCTACTGTACGTGCTTATACGGGAGGACGGGGAAAAATAATAACATGATACCAATTAATACTACTGACGACTGCGTTGTTGGTTGAGTGCTGATCGTGGTTGATGGTCGATGGATTGATGGCAGGCCTGGATGGTCGCCAATACACACGTGGTTGACATGGCCCATTTTCACCCATTTTCATTTTCAAGCCTGGACCGCAGAAATTGTTGTTCGGTGGTATTTTTGGGCACCCGACAGCCTAGCGGAGTAGCCTCAGCCCATCATTATTGGATTGTAAGACAGTCGTGAAATTGTTTGAATAATCAAATGGTGAACGTCCCGATGCCGGATGAGTAAACTTCGATCGTTGTACATGAGGTTTGGTTATAGAGCTCCGAAGGAACATTAAATTGTTTACGTTCGGCTTCATAAAAGGTTGTGAGAAAAGTGAGTTTGGTTCTCCGGCGAGCTTGTAACTTGGGTCTGGACGATGAACGTGTTGAGGTGGGGGTCAGCAGTGCAGATGATTATAAGATTTTCTTAAAATAATATACAGGGTGATTTTTTTTATCGAAGAACACTCATTATTTCTGAAAGTATAGACTTTTTACCAATTTTTTTTTCTAAATGTTAAGACAAAAATTCTGGATTTTGTCGGGTCGCGCAGCGGTTCGTCGTGTTATTTTTTCATGCGTGCCGTGCACCCGCCACAAAGCTGTCCGCCCTCAGCCACTCATGGCAGACCTTCCGTCCCACCGGGTCCAACCGCATCGACCGTTTTCGCATGTCGGGATGGACTACGGGGGCCCGTTCCTTATCAAGGAACATCGTCGTCGCAACGCGCAGTCAGTCAAGGTCTACCTCGCATTATTCGTCTGTATGTCCGTTAAGGCAGTCCACCTCGAAATTGTGTCCAATCTGAGCACCGATGCCTTCCTTGCAGCATTGGACCGTTTTGTCGCAAGACGCGGCATTGCATCTAATCTATATTCTGACTGCGGTACCAACTACGTCGGCGCCGCGCGCCAATTGAAAGCTGTGTTCCGCGATGCCCAAGCTCAAAACCGTCTGACGTCGCACATAACCTGTACATGGCATTTCAATCCGCCTGCTGCGCCCCACTTTGGTGGTATTTGGGAGGCCGGCATCAAAAGCGTCAAATTTCACCTCAAGCATGTAATCGGTCAACAAGTACTGACCTATGAAGAATTTCACACCTTGACCACTCGCATCGAAGGGATCTTAAATTCTAGACCGATCACACCCACCTCATCTGATCCGCATGACTTGAGTGCGTTAACGCCGGGACATTTTCTGATCGGCCAGCCGATACACGCCATACCAGAACCGGACACCACCGACATTCAAATCAACCGGTTGAACCGATGGCAACTCATCCAGCAGTGCCACCAATCATACTGGAAAAGGTGGTCACGTGAATATTTGTCTACGTTACAAGGTCGGCAAAAATGGTTCAAGTCAACTCAGAATTTAACGGTCGGTGATCCGAAGCTCCGTCTCGACCACCAACTGATTGGCGGCTCGGTCGTGTCATTGAGGTTCACCCTGGACCCGATGACGTTGTTCGCGTCGTGTCCGTGCGCACTCAGGACGGCGTCTACAAGCGACCGGTCGTGAAACTTGTTCGCCTCCCGGTCGAGCCCTGATCCTAGTCCCAATATCCTCCTATGTATTTATTTTGTTCCGTGCCATCTGCACTTATTTCTTATCCATGTTTCTTGTAATTAGGAAGTTGATGAGTGCTAGGTTCCTTATACGTTTATGTTATATTTTGTGGATTATTTCACTTATTTTATGAATTTTTGTTTTCTCGTCGTAATTATGTAATGTGTGCGATCTGACCGACAATCAACGTCGATCTTCATATCAAACGGGTCTTTGAAAGACGACTGGGTCTTTCAACGCGGGGAGGAATGTCGGATACACAATCGTTTTTAAATAAAGCTTGGCGCGTCGGTACGCTACGTCGGATATCGCGATGTTGGCCAGCCCGACACTATCGCCGCCGCGACGTGAATCGAACTTTGTACCCCCGGAGAGGGGAAGATATTGTCGCTGCCGGGGCTCCAGCCGCCGGCATCCACCTCCTTTTTTTGTCGTTTTCCGTGCGTTGTTGCGAACCGGTGTGCCGTTCGCCGTCAATATCGCCATTTTGGATAACGTGCACCCGAGTCAGTAATTCTTATATCACTCTCATATAGTGTCCGCGATCCGTGTCTGTGGTCATTTTCTATGCTCAACACAGCCGGATTATTGTTTAACTCGCCCGACTTATTCGTTATTCACTGTGCGATCTCCGAGCCCGGCTCAACCACGTGTTTTACGTGCTGTTCCGCCCGTTCCGTATCCCCGTCCGTTTGTGCGAGGTAACGTGACCCGGTTTATTTTATGCACCCGCCTTTAGTACCGGTATCGTGTTGTGTAGTCTACCACCCCCTGCCGCTCACCATCGTTCCAGGACGCCGACAGCCGACAGCCGCCAGCCGTCACCAATTTGCGGACCAGGTCGTACACACGCACTTTATTTGTCATATGATTTTCACCCATCGTGGTGCTTATTACTGTTATTACCTATTATTTAGTATCGTTGTTTGATTTATTGGCCGATCGTCTGTGATCGCGCATTATATACATATATTATATTTACTAACCCTAATTTTAAGGCAATTGATGCAAAAATCGAAATATAAAATTCTTTTCTTATATTTTATACAACAAAACAGCGTCGTTTTGCTTTAATGTTAGGATACCTCACACTCATCATATTTAGTGTTAATTATAGATAAACCAGCTTCTAATATACAGTCCACTCACTCTCTCTCTCTCTCTCTCTCTCTCTCGTTCTTTCTCTCTTTGGCCTTCCCACAGAGCTATCGATAAGACGAATTAACACACGCGACGGGTTGCGTGTGTAATATTCTCGTCGTTAGGGCTGGTCAGAGTAATATTCTGATAGCCGTTTAACCACGAGTATATTATGTTTTTGTAGGACGCAAGGCCACTTGCGTTGATGATAAAGATGTTGACAGGGTTGTTATTAAATAAATATAGACTGATGAAATATTCTATGTGGTTTATTAAAATGTTCTTCAGTAAAATTTACTAAGTCCAAATAATTAAATTATTACACAAAGTGACGTGAAGGTGCTCGTAGTGCAGTGGAGAAAACACGTCTGAATACAGGCCGTCTCCGGTCTGCTTTTATAAGGGCCCAGGCTCTCCTACCTACCCCCTGGTCCATTGACTTATCCATATTGCGTCGTCGCATTTATCGGTGTCCCGTGTACACGTGTGAACCTAATCATAAATTATGTTTCCACGAACCGACTATTATCTGTTGCATTCTCATCCTGCTTTATGGTTTTTTGTATTATATCTATTTTGTGATTAATAAGCTCCCATATCCTGTCGTTTAATATGACTTGTAGTTTTGAATGTATTTTATTATATTATTATCCCTCCGTCTAGCAACCCATATATATAGATTATTGTGACAGTCTTTCACTCCCCCTAGTATCATTCTTTACCACCTGTATTATTACATTAATAATAAGAGCTC
>NC_042493.1:49930354-49959845 GCF_005508785.2 Acyrthosiphon pisum
TTGTATATTGAAAGAAACGGATACTATCCGTTACACGTGTAAGTCGCCGTCCGCGCACACATACACACACGTACACTCGTCGGCCGGCTCTACTTTGTGCAGCCGTTATCGCACAGTATGTAACTAAAATTTTTAGAAAAAAAAAATTGGTTAAAAGTCTATACTTTCAGAAATAATGAGTGTTCTTCGATAAAAAAAATCACTCTGTATAATATGGCTTTGAAATGATCTGCCAATACGCAGCGGCAGTCGCGACCGTTACGCCTTCAAAGATAATAGGCAGCAGTTTCGGCGACAGGTCACCGGACACTACGTAGGGTGAAGGTCAGGGGACAGGTGTTGCGTAACGTTGTTGTTTACTTTATATTTCAGAAGCGCAATAACTCCCTCATAATAATCATGTCGATTGTTGTACTTAACAGGTACACTTAATTGTAGATTAATATAATATGGAAAGGTATGCTTAGGAGAATATATGATAATATTAATAAAAGCCTAAAATTCTTCAAGAATTGTATTTTTTTATATTGTAATCATTCAAAAACGAAAAACTACAGATAACGTAAAGTAAACTATAAAGTAGGTAAAATAATATAGTATAATAGTTTGGGGTAAACGTAGAGCATTTGAAGCTCAAATTATTACGAAAAAATATTGATATTATGGTTTTTTTTATTCATACACTTTGTAAGATGAATTATACAAAAGTACCTACTTAAATTATTCGCATAATATAATTTTATATCATTACTAATGATTTGAACGAATATTTTGAAAGAAATGCCTTATTACCTTAAATTTTGGATAACTCTGGAACTGAACCAACCAATAACTGAATTATACGGAATGCCGGACTCCAGTAAGGTGCAGCCTACGTATTAGAACATTTTAGGTTCTGAGCGAAGCAATGATGAATAAGATCGATTTTGTTTTTTGGTTGTAACTCAAAAATCGAACAACTGAATTTAAAAATTTGACCAAATATTTATACTTGACAGCATTTTCTTTTTATGTATGATAACATTTCATACAATTGTTATCACCTAATTAATTATAGCTGTGAAGATAAAAATAAAAATACACCAGCATATAGAGTATTGGAATTTTTGGGTCCGACTTACAGTGACATAACTAATCACACGATAGATGTATCAACTATTACTGATTTTACAGTTACGTAAGTTTATTTAATAATGCTTATAGGTAATAATTGCGACTTATTTAAAATACAATTTTATTCTAACTACAGCGAGCTTTTTTCTCACAGCAGTCAAAGAATAGTCGATATATTTTACATGTTTGATCAAAATTAAAAATCAAACAAACACACTCCTGGTTTGGTGTGTACATTTTTATGAATTTTGTAAATGAAGAATGTAAAGATTCAGCAGTAGTTGGCATTTTAAATGTATAATTTGCAACTGTATTATTGATATTAATTCAGAGCGGGTAACTCCGGACTATTTACCCATAAATAAAGCATCGGTTAATGGAACTGAAGCCTAAGAGATACACAACTCGTTGGACTACTCTCTGCAAGTTTGGACATCCCATGCAAGACTCCACGAATGTACATTAGGTAAGTATATCAATAATTTGGTAAAAATATCAAGGCAACTGCATGGGATATGATAAAACAGATCCGGTGCAGATTCATGTGTCTCATTTGCATAGGTAGTCTATTTTTTTAGTGACAATTTGTCTTACTTGCGTTCAACGTAATTACAACGACAAGGTGGGTGGGTGACGGGGGACGGCCGCAAAAGGTTCCTCTGTTATCATAAACACCACGGACTAAAGGGGGATTCACACCTCGTCGGAACCCGGCCAGCAATGATCGCCAACAGCCGTCGTTGACATTCGTGTATACGTAGCGACAGTAATAAACACGTTTACGAAATTCGACTAATTCGTTTTTATAACTGGTCTTTTGTGTCGTTTACGTTATAAGTTTATGGTGGGAGAAAATTCGGTTGGCAGACGTCGAGAACGTCAGTACCTATGCGCGGTTTACGCATGGACTCTCGTGGGCCGGAGTATATAGGTATGAACTTCAAAATAGAATATTTCATATTCACAACAATTATTGTTATTGTAAAACAAGTATTAATAGGTATGTAATACTATAGTTATCAGTTATTACACCAATAAAGTAAAACACTAAAATGCAAATATGTAAAAATAATATAATATATTAACTCTAATACTTAATCTATTCTGTGATGCTTGTAATAAGAGGAAAGTTTTATTGAAATTTGGTCTCAATCTCATAAAATACTTTTCAATTAGGATACCTAATATCGTATATAGGTTAGTCAATTGTACAGGTAAATTTTAGATCTTAATTCTTAACTCAATATTGTAATACATTTTTTTTATATATATAGGTAGTAGGTACAATAAATAATAATTACAATTTAATAATTTAACAATTAAATATATTATTACCATTACAAGTATTATTATGTAATGCACTTACGTATCTAGATGGCGTTATGATCGACCTTGTAGCAACTAGCTAATAGCTATGTACATTGGTTCCATTGATGACGCTGTCGTTTCCAGCCTGTATATCTTAGTCCGTGATCAACACTCATAATTGAATGTTTTCAGTGCTACCAGTGGTTTTATTTGGCGTCACATTTTGTATCTCAGTCCGTGTTTTATACAGATGGCGCTGTAAACTCTCAGTTATCATTGCGATCCCCCCAAATTTGCCTCTTGAACATACTTTCGAGGCCACTGATAAGCTACTCGTTTCCAGCCCATTATATCTTAGTCCGTGGTGGGCTCAGTACTGCTACGCTTTTAACTGTAACCAGTGTCCTCCGAATATACCACTAATGTGTCTCCTCTTTACTGGGATAATATATGCTGATTTTCTTAGCGACAATGACCCATATTTGTGTATCATTGCGCTTACTAAACCCTATAACAATACAGGTCTGTCACTACACTCTTTTGTTTAATTAATAAGTGTAAACGACATCCGTTTGGGGTGTGAATTGGTTATACTTAGTTGCATGAGTAAATTTTAAATTCCACTTATCATAATATAACTTTTAAAGGTTTTTTGTCTCTCCTCTGGACAGTAATTTGTGTTGATTTAAACGATGATCCAACAGCGCGCTATCTGTTGTCTCGTATTTGCGTACCATTGTGCGTTTTTGACGTAGTTGATAACTCGGCGAGCGACTAGAGGCGCGTTGTAGTTTATTATAACAGGTGACTAAATGTAGATATGTGGAGCGTGTTTGTGACGTTTGTCCCATTACAAACCTACATTAGGCAGCCCCTACCACCCCCAATTGGATCCGCGACTGGTAAGGCTAAGGAAGTTGGTTGCAGTCGTCTGAAAAATTATAGGTTCTTACCGTGAGTAGTTGCCTATTTTACCAATTGTCAGTCAAGCCGGTGTGTGTGTGTGTTATGTTGCCTATCCAACTAATTGTAGGCGTTTTTAACATTATGTAAAGAATTTCTCGATCATCAATGTGTGGTCCTTTGGACAGCCTCCCCTTTCTAGGGCGCATACAAAGTATATTTTATGATATATTTATATTTATAATTTTTTTGTAATTCAGTAGATTGAATTAATTTTTTCCAAAAACATTGCATTTGAAAACGTGTAATGATTAATATTTTTGAATTTATTCTTCGTTTAAATATCTAATTTTGTCCAAATTTGAATTAAAAATGTCAAAAAAAAAACAGTGTGTGTATAGTTTCTTTAGAACTTTGGGTTACAGTATTCTAGAAAGATTAACGTAATTATTTATCTATTCTGTGTGTAATGAATTTTCAACGCTGGTTGATTTGTGGTAATAATTGTGCGTTTATTTTCATACGTATTTATTTTGTACATATATTTCATATTATTCGTGGTACAATATTTCTTTTTTACTTTATTTATACTCTTTCGAGCGTACATTCAAAAGATTTTATCTTGGGGTTACATATAAAGGGTGGGAATCAGACATATAACTTACGATTCTGGTTCGGTAGATAGTGATAATATTCCGCTCAGGTTGGCGTACTTACAACAAACGAGTATGCGTACAGAGGCCCGGTAACACTTAAGAGTGCTTTACTGGTGTGTACGGCGATTAATATGCGTTGACGGACAGCGACTGGCTCGGCTCGGGACGGCGGCGTGGCTGTTGACAACGATATTGAAACGGGTCGGACGGCGGCGACAACGGCTCGGCGTTCGCGACGGTTGACGAACTCGTAGAACGGCGGCGGCAACGGCTCGGCGTTCAACGGTGCGAGAATACGGGAGTGCTGGGCAAGACTATGTACACATCCGTAGTCACAAGTTTTAAACTTGTGCGGCTTGTGCAGTCTATGGAACACGGTACTGATATGTGTGCAATATGAATAGCGTCCGTATTCACGAGCTGGAAACTCGTGCGGCTCGCTATTGCCTTGCACTCAGCTCGGAGAAGGTGGCTGTAACAGCTCTCAGCGGCTTGTATTTATGTAGTATGTGGACTACTGGTTCTGGTCAAATGACTATGATCTCTTTTCGTTGGTTTAGCCTTTTCGTTGCTTGTTCGAAATCGTGGGTAATAATAATTTGATAGTCTTGAACCTGACGATTTCGAATTTAGCTTCAGCGGATTGATTTTCTTTTTGGTTGTTGAGAAAACTCATGTTTTCTGATGAGCGGCCAAGGTCTGTTGTACTACGGGGCCGGCCAGCGCTATCTGTTGCGGCGTTTGGTTGTTGCGCACCGTAGATGCACTCGCGTTTTGGGCGGCGGCGCTCGTTGTAGAAGTGTGTAATGAGGACCGCTAGAGTGCACCACTTAAATGGGCACTCCGTTTTGTCTCATTACATGTGATAATATTATAATAACGTGCAAGTGTGATAACTGGGGAATCATACATTCATACAGCCGGGTGATAATGTCCCCCTACCCTCATAGACAAGCACCATAACGGCAGACGCCTGCATGTAAATGATAATAAAAGTATAAAGCATAATATCATCGACAGCAAAGTTGTTGTATATAGGTAGGTATCTGTATTTTATTGAATTAAGCAAGAAGATGGTCCATAATAAAAGGTTTCAAATTCACCTGGCGGTCGTTGAAAGGCTTATTACTCCAATTCGTGGGACTTATAGAAATTTGAGTAGAAATGTTACATGCGATAATTTATTGGCTTATGTCTATTCCTTTAGCTCAACATTTATTGATAAAACACAAACTAACAGTAACTACTGGTACTTTGAGAAAAAATAACAGAGAGTTGGCTCCAATATTCGTGACACCAAAAATTAAGGGGAGTCTTATATAAAACTTTAAATCTTAGATATACATGGAAAAGTTTATCTACATTTCTAACTCGAAATAATTTACCAATTTTAGTGATTTTAATGAATTTTGTTAACATTTTAACTTTAGACACTCATTCAAAAATATTGTGGATTTAAGCTCAATTTTTTTTTTTAATTTCCACCAAAAACAATTTATAAGGAACGTTGTATTCCATTTTCAAGTTTTTTGAAAAAGCCAAAAAATGTTTTATTCACAATAATTAAAAAAATTAATTTTACTCAAAATTTTCTAATGGCTATAAATAGCTCAAAAAGAGTCACAATATTTCGAAAATTGTATGATGCATAGATCATTCGAATATGAAAATTTAGTGAAAACTGCATGTTTCTACAGTTATATTTTTTTTAGTTTCACTCAAAAACAAAATCGATTTCTGTTTGGTTTTGAGTAAAAATTTAATTTTTCCCTTAATTTTTGTTTGTTTTTCCTGACGTTTTTGAAAATTACTGGATATTTTGTACCAACTAAAAGACGTTGTTGAAGAAAATCGAACAATTTTTACTGTTACAAAAGGTGACAAAGGACACAAAAAAAAAAATAAAAAAAAAAATAGCATCATTGTATAAACCAATAAATTCATCACTAGATACACTCAGACTCTATAAAAAAATATTAAAATTTAAAATTATTTATTTATTTATCAAATTATATAATAATAATATAATTATATAGGTAACTATTATTATTATTATAATAAATACATAATATATTTTTTTTATATAAAAATGTATCGATTTGACATATTTTTAATTTCTCCAAGAGTAAAAATCAGTAAGAGAAAATTATTAAATGTATAAGTATACAATTTATTCGCTACATATTATTATTCCTATATTAATTATCTACTTAATATCTTATTTTGTAAAATGTCAATACTGATAAACCGGACACAGGGTAAATTTAAAATGAGGAATCATAATATAATAAGGTAAAATATATAATATATTTATATGGATTAATATGCGTAAAAATTGAATCATATATATTTTACTTCTCCTACAAAATGTAGTTCACATTGTATACATTAGTATACAACGTTAGTATATGATGAAATATTATAATATATAAAACAGTTTATAATACATTTGAACTATAATAAATAATGAATACAAAACAATTAGTATGTATTTAAGTAATTTAAATTACTCAAATTATTAATATCGTTAGATAAAATTTGTAATTAGAAAAAAAAAACTTAAAACTTAATTAATAACCTATTAATTATATAGACAACAATATTGTAAAATAATTTCATAAAATATTCAATCAACAAAATTATTGCACGCTCAAATTACTCTGAAAACAGATCACAAAACTTCTAATTTTAAAATTGCTCATACATGGACGGTATACGTTTGGTTAAATATAAAATTATACTTAGATAATAAAATATGAATACATAGGTACTAAATGTTCATTTTTATCAAAAATATCCCATTAATAAATTAGTCAGATTATAAAAAGTTAGAATAATAATAAATATGCCACTATATGTATTACTGGCTACTATAATATTCGTTAAATATTTGAATGTTCCAATATAATATGCACCTGATTTTAATAAATTATTCTAATCCTTTATAAGACTTACTAACTTTGACTAAACTGATTCATAATTATTACAAAACTAAACTGTTATTTAAACATACACTCGATGTTAACATAAATTTTTTTGAATTTTCGTATAATATATTGCTTGTCTTGTCTAATATAGTAAACTAAAATATTGGTAATTTGGTTTATAAAATACCTAAGTAGGTAGGTATTTAACTAATTTTCAAAATTTGTTCATTTAATTAATTCGAAAAAAACTTTTAACAGTATAACAGTATATCTATTACCTATGTAAAGTTATAAACGACCAAACAACTTAATCTAAAGTAATACTAAAGCAACTGCGATAAAAAAAAAAAAAAAAAAAAAACAAAGATCTACAAGCATTTTCATAACAACTGGAAAACTGCTTTAATATTGTGCTTAGACATGCAAGTGCACTCGAATGATTTTGAATTTAATTATACATTTTCACATTAATTACGTCATAATATATGTGTATTGTGTATGTGTGCAATGTGCATACAGTTTATATATTTTAATACACTATTCAAATGCACTATTATAGTGTTTTAGATTAAAAAAAAAATACATAAATATATTAAATTATATTATATACATATTACCCTGTACATTATAATATAACTACAAAAATATAATAGCTGCAATCTCATATTACTATATTAAATACCACATTATTGAAAATATATTATTAGAACTTAGCAAATATGACACTTAAAAATTTGCTTGGGATATGGTTAAACAATTTAAAAATAAACATATACTTAAAAAATATTTTCATAAAATTTGTGCACAACATAATTATAATTTACAATTTCAAATTGTAATTAAATATCACATGAATAATACAATTATTTATTAAACTGTTAGATGTATGTTTTTATAATACATAACAGTGGTCAGTGTTATTTTGAAAAAATTTTGGTGTCAAGGTAACATCCTTATTATTTATTTACTATAGTTTGTTTTGTTTATTTGTTTATTTTATTGTACACAATGTTAACAAAAAAAATATATACTTCACTATAAGAGATCAATGTATTTTTATTTAAATTATGATGAATTATAATTAATGAACTATTTGAATTTAATTATCTATTGAATCGCGGCATGAACTACATAAAATAAAATCTTAACTGGGATCCCCATATAGCATATTTTGAATTTATATAGTCGATAAGAGAAATTATGTATAATATAGGTACCTAATGTATATTATTTTGTTATTATTATTAATATTGTTACTATTATACAATATTTATACATAGATTATAACGTAATAAGTATTATATTATTAATTATTATAATATTATTATGTGCAATTTGTTTTTGTGTATACATTCACGAAATAAACAAAACCCGATTTCTTAGTAGGTACAAACAAGTATTTTTTTTAACAAGTTCCCTTGATGGCACACTAAATATAATGAATTTAACGAATACCTATATTAGAATATTATTAACGAACAATATCCTAAAAAATAATATTTAAAATTGTACACTATACGCATCATACAGTAAACTCGAGTTCTTAATCAAACAAATTACAAAATATACCTAATGTATCACATTTTTGTTTTAAAATAACTATATTAAAAATGAAAATAAACACATAAAATATTAGAACCTTCGTTTTACTGATAACAGATTTTTTACGATACGGGTCATGCGAATATTGTGGAAATTAAAACGGAGAACAAAATATTTGTCAACAAGAACAACCGTCAATACGTATAGCAAAATTTAACGAAATCTATAGCTGATGTTTTGGGAAGATAAGTGAAAAAAAAATGTTACAAAATAGAGTTTGGTATTATATTTAATTTTATAGTATTATATTTATTGTTATATAGGTACTACAGTACACGTTCGTTGGACCAAAATTAAATTGGCACAATACCATATTATATAATATATAGGTATTAATATATTATTATATGCGTAAAAATAATTAAAAATTTTGATTAAATAACAATTACATACGACCAACGAAACGAAAAAAAAAAAAATAATAATAATAACAATAATAATAATGGATGATAAAACGGGTGCTCGTAAAATATGACGTATCTAACTAAAATAATAATAATAACAATAATATGTGCGCGCACGTCAGCTAGACCCTTGTTACGGTATAATATTTTTTCCTTGCATAAAAAATGTTTTAAACAATATTGATAGACGCGTGTTACTGCAATTCAACTGTTAACAATGTTGCCTCGTTGTTATGATATTATTGTGAATAGTACGTATTGTACTATACGTACCTACAATTAAATCACGAGACGTGTACTACACTATCTATACTATAATTATATAGAGATTGGTATGATGCAAGTACGACCATCGAAAGCCTAAACCAACCCACGAGTCATCTATATGAGGTATGAACTATAAAAATATGATTTCGTGAATCGTTGAATACGAATTGTACACCGAAATTGCCTGGCAGAATATTTTTTCCCTCTATTTGTAGTCTATGTTATAATATTATTTCGTCAAGTCGATGAGCGTCACTTTATCCTGGCTTTACACGGCCGTGCTCTGGGTCTGTATGCGAACTTTTTTCACGCTCCCGTTCCGAGACAGAGTGGGCGAGGTGTTGTTGAAACCGGGATTCTGGATACCCAGCCCGCTAGCGCCTCCTCCGGCCCCGTTTCCATTGGCCGACCGTGGTTTCTTGAGACTAGATCGTAACGGGCTGCGGACCGGTATTATCGTCGACCCATTTGAGCTGAGTGTGGGGGTCATAGACATTGTACTGCCGTTGGTCGTGCCGCCCGAGTACGGCTTTCCACTGGCATCCGTCACCGATATTCTACCACTGCCACTGGCTCCAGGTCCACTTCCTCCTCCTGAAAATATAAAATCGACTAGATATAACACCTTTTACATCATTTTGGATTATGTCCTAACACCTGGTTCATTGAACAACTCGGTACTTAAAAGCTCACCATTTAGTCCAATAAATTGTCATATTTTTATTTAAAAGATTTACACAGTTTAAATAATATAGGTACTAAAAAATGACATGTTTCACATGGTAATTTTTTTTTTGGAAATGTGATATTTTCAGTTCCTTTTGTAATTTTTCATAATGGCTGCACGTCTACACCCTATATTTTTAATGTTATAGTCTGAACAATAATTGTCTGAGAACATAAAGGTTTATATTATTTTATGAAATATTGAAGCATTTTTGTATTTATAGTTTAATAAGCATTAAAAACTTAGCTGGAAAGGGGTAACAAACAAATCGGCGATGAACTGGTGCAAAACTTCTCAGAATATTAATTTAAAATTAGGTGGGTCTGCATGTACTATTCAACAAAATATGAAAACTATAAGAGTTATTTTTGAATAAAATTGTAAAAATCAAGATTTAGTTTTTTAATTAGTAGGTATACCTAAAAGATTTTAGGAACTTTAAAAGGTATTTTTTTTCAAACAACAATTGGCCAAGATAATGAGTATTCACTATGAAATAATATTATTCCCGTATGTAGATCAATGCAAGTAGATAAGAGAATAATATTATAAGTTAGCCGTTTTCAGTCACGTATACTCGTATTGAAATCATCTCGATAATCATCACGAATGTTGATATCTTTAATTTTTATAATAGGTATTTTTAGTCAAAAAACAAATTTAAAGATGAATGTAGGTAGTATGAACAAAAACCGTTATTATAGTAGGTAGGTACAGTTATTTTAAATTGAGTGTATCACACAAAATACTATATTATTATATACATGGAGGCATAGCAATACAAACAGTAAATAAAATATGTAGGTAGCAAGTTATTCCAAACATTATTTAAAATCCATAATTATCTTTCATTCTAATACTTGCCGAATTTGAAATAGCGTGCCGTACGAATAATAATATCAAACAATTGAGTTGTGTATTACAATAGCCAATATGTGATCCCTAAATGAACATTTATAGATACGTATCATTTTGACATTATTCTAACGACTTTTTACAACACGTGTATTATAGTCGTTAAAAAATATCCTACAATATTAAACACGTTGTATAAAATATAATTCAACAGTTGTAGAAAAAAAAGAAAAAAACGGTAACATTTTTGTCTTTTATTCGCTTTGTGAATAGATCGAAATAAAAACACGAGTATAAGAGCAGTTACGTAGTAATTTCACGGTTATAACTACATTTTAATATTTATGGTTGAAATATTTAGAAATAAAAATATCATTAGTCAAAATATGTCTTATGATGCGATTATATGGTATTACTCACTTGGATTCTTTGACTTCTTCTCCTTAAAGGCAGGATTATTGAATGTGGTAGCGTCTACACCAGATGGATCACGGTGACTGGTAGTCGGGTCACCGCCCAAGCGACGGGAAAATATCAAATCATATATTGCAGCCACGAATAGCAAAAAGTTCAATACAATTAACCCAATCTGTTGAGTAAAAATATTGGTTATTAGGTATTTTTAATGATATACTATAATATAATACATTATACTATTGTATCTATAACATCAAATATTCAACAAAGAGAAATGTTGAAAATCCACCTGTTTTCATTAGAAAAAAAAAAAAAATGTAATAATATACCTACTACATAATGCTTTAAATTATACGTGTATACCTACACTTCATATTATATTAGTTTGTGATTGACGTTTAACGAAAGATTTTTATCTTATTTTATTTTTATTTTATAAAAATTAAATTTGAATAATTCATTTGCACAAGATACAAGAATGCATTTTGGCTTAGTGTATAGGTAATATTTCATTATGTAGTACTATATAGTAGGTACATAGGTACGAGTTTATGGCCAAATATTACGCTTGAAAAGAAACCGTGTCCTATATTTTAGAAGACACGAATAGAACAGATGATGTCCGTGGAAAACTTTTTTAGAAGAACAATGTACAATAAAATTATAAATTATTTTATGCATTTTGATTTGTAGTTTACATTATAGAAACATTTTAATTAGTTCTAACACTTCAGTGCCCAGTGGAAATAAGGACAATTGTTTGGCATCGTCTGACATCATTAAATTAATTGTAGGTATAAGTGCTACCATGTTACCTACTCGAAAAAATAGATTTATTTTCAAATTGTAAATTAAAATTAAAATTTTAAATATTGAAATAAAAGTTGTATTTATGTCTATTATGAAAGAGAGGATAAAAAAAATTAGGTTTTCTACTTAACTAATTTTCAGTTTCGTTTTAACTTATAAGCTCTATTTTGAAAAAAACTTGATATAAATATAATATTAAATTGCCTATCTTTAGTCAAAATCAATTATTGAATATGAGTGCGTAGTTAATTTAATGATAAAAACCAGGGAAGTCGTTCTGCTATATACGTTCTAGCGCACCTCGTCATTCAGTCGGTCATAGTAATTAAATATATTATAATATATTATATAATTATTAATATTAGGTATATAATATGATAAACCGTTGCATATAAATATAATTCTGAGCAGATATCTGTTATGTGTTATCCCATATTTCTAAGGATATTTTAGAGTTTATTTATAATACTGTCATTACTTATTAGTAACTTATTTTTTTATTCGGCAGTAAAAAGGACATTTAATTAAACTAATTTTTAGCAGCTGAACCAAATTTCATTCGGTGGCTGCGTGTTCTTTCGCAAAGTACAAAAATGTGATAGACTGCAGTTTGATGGAAAGTTTAATTGTTCCAAAGCGTGATGATTCATATTGACACATATTGTAAAATCAATACATTTCATCACCCCGCTCAGAATTTAAAATACAATTTAAATAGAACGAAATCAATTATATTTATTAGTATTTGAATATTATTATTGTAATTATTTGTTTAGTTTTGTCACAGACCTTTTTAAAAAATATTATAGGTACAGTTGGTGATTTGAAAGCACATATATACAAAAGTAAAAATAAAAATATTTTCATTCATTTACGGATATTATAGGTGTATGTTTAGGATAGATATCCTCCCGAATTGAAATTTATCCCCATAATTAATTTAACTCACCATTGTTATAATGTCACTATTAAATTACTGTTTGTTTAACTATTATTAAAATAGATATATTTATTATTTTAATTGTTTGAAACTACGATGTCATCATTTAGAAGTGTAATTTTTTTTTTAAAAAGAAGTTAAAAATATACATACAACAATTACGCGCAAATCTAGATGCAAATCTGAATGCCAAAAATTTTAAGCGCATTGGCTAGAATTACGATTAGTTAAAAAAAACTTATTTCATAGATAGGTATAATTTGTTATTATTGTGAGACATTATAGTCAGTATGTACCTATGAAAGCAATTTATTTTTAATGTTTTTAATTAACCTGGGATTTTTATTTAATAATATGTAAACGAGTACATGTAGGTAACCTATAAGGCTATACAGCTAATTACATATTATTATAGTAGGATCATGTTATGAATTACGTAGTACGTTATTAAAATACATAATAGGTATCTCAAAAAAAATACATTTTTACGCATTGCGTTGTGGAGTTTTTTCTTTTGAATTATGGATCTCAGTTCTCACTAATTAATGAAAAGCACACGCAAAACCGTTAATTTTAATACTTCGAGTATAGGAAAATGGTGTATCTTATTCACCTGCATATAAAACGATTCCCCTCTGGTCACTTGGTAGCTGTTGTCTTTGTCGTCGGTTTGAAGGGCGAATAACCCGGCTGCGATGATTGCTAGCAGAGCTATATATACAAAAAGTTAAGTCATCGGGTTAGGCACTTCATCCGTGTACACGCATAATATTTTTGCCATAGTATTATGATATAAATTATTTTTAAAATATAACGTGGGCACATAATATGGATAATATATTTACTTGCTGCGAATGCAAACACCAATTTGGTAGCCACGGTCTTGCTATAGGCGACCACGACTTTTTCCTTTGACACCACCATGGCCAATTGCACTATGCTCAGGATGCAAAACACGGCCAGGCTCAATGTACCCGCTATGGCAAAATATCCGGCTACCTTCACCATTTCTATCGGAAAACACCAAACGATAATATTATCATAATTTATTAATAGGCGATTTACATACAGAGCTCCCACGCGACATAGCGGAAGACGTCGAAACACAATACGAACGTGATTACTTACCCACAGGGTGAAATCTGGATATCGAGTCTCCACATTTCGTTCGTCCGTAGTACGATTGTTTGCACATTTGCCATGGTCCAAAATAACCACGATCGATTCCTGAAGTCCCAATTTCGGCTGCAACACATTACGAACAATGCAATTGTAATACACATGATAATTATACCAAAATGATCATAGAGCAGAATTTTTCGTTAAGAACTCCAATAACAGATGAAACTTATCCTTACAAATGTATACCATATAATTTAAATGCAAATAAGAAAACAAATTGTGCCTTTGTTACATAAATCATGAATATTAATATTTGATTTTATAAATGTAGCTATGATTTGTACGATTTGTGTACGTATTGTACAACAATTAAATGGTAAGATATAAAATTTGCCATTTGTGAACATTAAGTATGGATATAATAGGTAGGTACCACATAATATTAGACATAACTAGGTACATAAACGCAATAATATAGGTTCATCTGACATAATTATTGATTTCGAAATGTATTTTAATTTGTTGGATTAAATTGTTCATGAATGTTATACAAATTACAGTAAATAATATAATTGAGATAGTGAACGATATAATACAAATCTACCTGATGAATCAATTTATTATATTGTTCGATTTGAAATTTTTAAACATGTATAATAAAATAGAAATAAATTGTTTAGTACTGATATATCCCATTTAAATTTATAAAGTAATTTATAAAACCGATACACAGTATATTAAAAACTTATCTCACTAGTTAATATAGCGTAAGAATATAAAAATCATTCACCCGAGAAAATGTAAATCGTAACACGGAAATATTATAAGATAGGTATAGATTAACCACAAGAAAACCTTCAAATTAGTAATACATAATATTATAACAGTATTGGTTATACAATTATAGGTATCTACGTCATATTTATCCATTATCGCATTAAACAGTTATAAAACAATAGGTTGCAGCATTCGTATTGTGCATTATTTTAAAGTATTCAAATAAAATATAAAATTTAATTTAAGTATTTTAATGATTTTTACTTGATTACAATTTTGAATACATTCAATTCATTTAAATTAACTATTCAAATAGGTATAATACTGGATATGTTATTTGTAATTTTTTTTTATTGATGTAAAAAATATTTTATAATAATAACATGTTAAAATAATAAATAATAATTATTTGCGACTAAAAAATATTCTTATACATAATCTGTTTCAATTACGTTTTGCTTCAAATGTTTTCAACCAAATTCGAAAAACTTCAATTACATTCTAATATCTGTTGTGTTATTTTTGAATAGGTATTCTTTACAAGTTACGACTATTACAATGTTTCTTCTATAATGGGGCCAAAGTTTATACTGACATTTTAGTATAAATGCAATGTAATTGCAAAAATAATAATTGTGCAATTTAAAATTATAGGTACGATTTTATATTTGATTATATTTTAGATTCCTAAGGAACTATAGAGAAGCGTCAAACGACGAATGCCTCTGGTTTACAGTGATCTCTATTTCTGTGACTACCGTTTAGGCTAGAAGGAGTGTATTGAAAGTTTCCAGTAGCCGTATCAATAGGTTTTCGGAAAGCTTAAGTCCTTATCAATATTCGATTTCATCAGTAGTTTCCGTGAGTGTTAGGAATAACAGACGACAACTTTCGAAAATGTTGAAGTATTTTATGCCTTATTTTTACCTAATGTCCAAATTAATATCCAATTCGATATTCCATTTAAAATTGCACGAGAATGGACTTATCATACTAAAATTGCATTAAAGAGTTATTATCTATATAACAACAATATTGACCGGCAAACGCCTCTATCCGGTAGAATTAACTGAGACAAAATATGTCAAAAATACGGACTCTGAATCCTGTTCAGTATTTTTTTTTTTTTAGAAATTAAAATATGTGTCATTAATTATCCAGTTGAGAGGATATATTGTTCAAATTACAAGAATAATATATATAAATTCCATTGGCACACGAAGATGGTTCGAAAATGATCCTAATTCCCAAGAATAGTTCGCTGATTGAAATCAATACTCATGCAATAGTATTTTTTTATTCATACATCACTGTGTGTTCTATAGAATTTATTTTGGAGGAATTTTTAAATTAAATTATTTAAAAAAGTAATAAAAAAAAAAAGAACGAAGAATTGTTTATTGTGTAAAAAAATGTTCAAATACGATTGGCGAACAACTTAGAAAGTGATTTTTATATTAAATAATTTATAATGCGCGTGATGTAGTTTTCAGCAAAAGTTTATTTTACTTATAGGACCTATTCAATTTGACTTAAGTTAAAGGTTTTTAACCATTTGGTTTTTTATTTTATAATAGTAGCATTCAATATTTCAATGGGAAATACTAGATGAAAACATACTTTTTTATTTAATTGAAATAGCTAACTGTTTGAATTGAAGTCTTGTACTGTTAACATATAGGTACATCGTACATTACTACTATAGTAGTACCTTAGGTTACTTAATAAATTGTATTCTGAGCGGAGTATTGATTTTAAAATGTGTGATTTTTTATTTTATTTTATTTTAAGACATGTTTTATAGCAGAAAAATGCTTTGATTCTTAACTATGAGTGTAATTTTTGGTAATAGATTGAATATAGTATGAATTTTCGTGAAACAAAGATCTTGGTTGGACCGTCTCCGCTCAGAATTGTTTTTCATCGTTTAGGTGTTATGATTTATCATTGTATTACTATACGTAGGGTTATAAGTACGAAATACTTCTCATGCAATTTTCACTTTAAAATATTTTAATTTATAATGAAAAATACTTGTATTTTTTTAATTTTGTGTTTTTTTTTGTATAAAATCATAAAATCATCACTATATATGATCAGACTAATTTCATACCTGATTAGTGATTATCAACAATTAATTTCCAATCACGATGTAGATAAGATATTTATAAGAAAGATAATTATTATGTAGTTTATATAATGTATGATGTAAGCAATATTTCTATAACATTTTCCACTTAACTAAGTATAGATGTTTACTGCATTTCATACTATAGTTTTAAATTAAAATGTTATTTTTCATCAAAATTAAATAAGTATTTCAAAAAAATAAATCTCATAACATTTTTACCTAACTATGCGTTATCTAACCTACTTGATGATGTGGTACATTCGACACCTACTATACCTATACCAAAGCAAATTACTATTGGTTAACTAGGTAGGTACTTGACGTTTTTTATGTTAAAAATGCAATGATAGTATTGTACTTTTACATTTTAATACAAAAAACTACTGTTCATCCAATTTGTTTTCAATGTTTTGAAAACCAATGTATAATCACATTATTGCGTTAATATAATCACAGTCACATATAAAATGCACCTATCGTTTACGCACAAAATATGTTATCATAGCTACAACGTTATAATACATCACTAACATAAATAAAATAAATTATTAATCACTGCACAGCTATTTGTGTTGGTGTTTTTGAATTTATTTATCATAATGTCTGTACAAAATACTTGGATAGTAAAAACAATACGTGTTATCTTTATAATAGTTTAATCCATGGCAACTGTAAATACTGTAATCCCTATCCCTGATAGTAGGTTAGGTAGGTAGGTACATGCAGACAAACAATAATAGTTTGTTTTACAAACCATCCTTTCAAGTTTGGTGTTGAAAAATCTTTACCTGCAGTCTATATGATTTGTGAGACAAATATAATGGGTATAGTGTAGGTATCTAATAAAAGTGTATGTTGTTTTTAAAATTTTATATACTTCATATTTGGAGGAAAAAGTATATTTTAACTTCTTTTCATATTTCATCTTTTGTGTACCTAGTTATTATTTTTCATATTGTTAGAAGAGTCATGTTTTGTTGTAGAATCTTGTAAGTATATACGGTGTAGCTAGAGTTTATTGAACCTAAAATGTTAAATGTTTAAATATATTAGGGGACGCAACGCTACTGCAGTCCCCCCTCCGGTTCTCGATACCACGGGGAAAAAAAATCTTTAAACATAATTTGAATTATGTTATACATGTGAAAAACTACTAATAACAGACAATATTTAGTAAGAGTATAACAATAATAACAAATTATTCAACTGCTATTAAAACAAATTTAATTATAATAAACTTTGTGATAGGAAATTTAATCAAGTTTTTTATTCTGGTTTCGACATTATTGAATATTTTAAGTTAGATATAAATTCAGAACAGTTAGCTTAAAATACTTTAATTGTCTTGCATTTTCATTTTGAAAAATTTTCGAAATTTGTGAAATAATGTAAGTATTTTTTTAAATTTTGATTTGTTAAGTTTTATTGTCTGATATCTAATTAAATATATATATATATAATACAATTTAGGTATTAAGCCAAGTTTAAGAATTAAATACAATTTGTACATTTGATTCTTGTTATATTTTACTATTTGTTTTATATAATTAAAAAAAATTATGGCAAATATTTATATACTTATAATTCATTGTACATTTACGAAATATCAATAACACTGGCAGTATAATGATATATTATTAATCGCTACCTGTTATTATATAGTACATAAAAATTAAAAAGACAATTTAAGATATATTTGTAAAGGTTTCAGGACATATATGCGGCCAATCCATTTTTCGTGCCAGTTGTGGTCAACTTATTTAACTGATTATCAATTTTTTATTTTTTTATATTATATTATATACTAAATATATGCTATAATAATATATATTTAGATATATTTAAACTTCTCTTCATACTTGTCCAGACTTAGGACTAACAGTAATTTTTACTGATGTGTTAAAAAGCTTATTATTATTTAATAATGAGCAAATATTTATAATAATATTATTATAATATTTTTTAAAATAAATATTAATACATAAGTATCTTTTTTATTTCTGTGTAAGGTTCTACTCACTTTTCATTAACATATTTAACTATTTATGTACTGACCATATTCAAACTATCTGAATGATTAAGTAAAATAAAAAAAAAATAACAACCAACTACAAAATAACGTCATTATTAAATATTTGGACGGAACGATTGTGAATTAAAAAATTCAAATATTGTTAAATATTTTGATAAAACCTATCTTAGTGTGTGTAGCATGAATGATGAATAAAATATAATACTCAATGATTATGGATAGGTAAATCGTAAATTATATAAATAAAAAGTAAAAATGTGTCCGTTTTAAATTCTAAAGAGAAGTCTGATAAAAATAGTTCGGATTAAGTTTCGTATTTCTAAATAGGTATAATACATTTTTAGAACTTGAGTTAATTATTAACTACTATAAGAGAAAATAACTTTATAATTTTTCGCTTGTCACATGAACTTGCTATACATATCTGCAACTATTTTTCAACTTGATTCACAGTCATTCGAAAATTTAATACGTGCATTTAATCTCTAGATGTTTTTTTCTTTAATAGTCGTAATAAGACAACGTCGAGTTGGCAATAGATAAGTATTATTTTCGTATTTATACACTTGAAAATATACTGCACATATTTTTTTACAGTCTGGTAGTACGTGCGAAAACGACAAAATATAATATAGAAGGGAGTGATTATAACAGTAAAACAAAAAAATAACATAGTACGTTATTATATAATATAATATAATATTAAATTTACAAGAATTGTGCGTATAATCCAATAATAATAGAATAATTTTTTGTGGGGACGAAAACTTCATTTGGGCCATTTGGGCGAAATTAGGTAAGTACTGATCTTTCTAATATTGCAGCCAAACTGCAGCGATATATTATATGCAGGTGAAATGTTTGTAATTTGAATAAAAATTGTATTACACGCGTGGAGATATAATATTATTATTAAACGCACACGTGTGTACCGATTCGAGTATACAATCATAATACTATTACATAATATTATATCCGTCACGACCACGAAGTTCCTAACTAACTATGTTAGTTTCGGGTTGTTCATCTACTACGCTGTTACTGACGATCGCGTTGAATTTTCTAAGACACGAAACAGTGTTGTACATTTTGTGGAAACAGTGGCGTAGCCAGGAATTTTGTAAGGGGGGGGGGGGGTGCTAAGTCTCACAAAAAAATTAAATATGTTTTTTGTTTACACTTTTTTTTTTATTCATCTTGATAAAATTCTAAGGTCAACACAGTCAATGGGGGGAAGGGCATAGCCCCCTTAGCTTCCCTTGGCTATACCACTGGGTGGACAGGTGGGTATTTGTATTTGGAATAGAGGCTACTAATAGATATAAAGGTATAACAAGCTTCGAATAATATTATTTCATCGAAAAACTTTATAGTAGGCAAGTATTATTATTTAATATGTGCGTATATCACATTATGACGAAACAATGCACAAACAATAACAGTAAATACATCCGTTTCACGCTGTTTTACGCGTGCTCGTAAAGTATAAAATGCTTCTTACGCGCGCGCTTGTATGCGTATACATTGGTATAAATACCTAGGTAGGTAAGTATACCTACGACTACAGCGTAACCACATAGCAGTGGATTGCGTGACCGAACCGTTAAACTTTTACAACAAGGTTAAACCGTTTCGGAGGATGAAACGCTGTGGTGACGGTGACGGCTGAGAATACTACTTTTAACTGTGGTCGATACGCAACGGGCTATGGACACATATATATATATATATATACATAATATTATGCACTGTACAATACTAAAATCCGTCGTCATAAGACTATATTAAGTATATTATTTTTACACTGCCGTGGTCGCAGTCGACTTGAATAATTGCGAATTGAGGAGAAAATAATAATAATAGTACATTGGTATGACGACAACGATAATAATTGTATTCATTATAATAATACACTCGCGACTTATTATTGTTATAGTATCACTAACAACGCAAGACGAACGCCATCAATTCGCACGATTTGCTCTTATTCGTTAATTATTATTTATTACAAATGCGAGAAATTGCAGTTATCATTTTGTAATAATAATAATTATTATTGCGATAAATGTCGAACGATGACGATGAAGATCTATATCTTCAGTTATCGTGTAGCTAATAACGATATTATAAGAATTGGAAACGATATAGATCAAGTAGGTACACAAACACAATACCTACTCGCACAATTACACTGCACATACCCAATATTGTTCAATTACCTATATAGTATGTTGTAAATAAAAATAAAGATGTTTTAAGGTTTGGTTCATTATAATTTTTAGTGTAAATAGTAAATAAACAAATTATGATACTTTAATCGATGTTTTTTTATGAATTATAAATTACGATTAATTTAGTAGCGCTAAAAATACAATTTTTCGTATAACAGATACGAGCTTATAGTTCAGTTGGTATTCGTATCAACAATTATTAATGTAATTTATTGTAATTATTTAATTGTAATTAATTGGCTGAATAAATTAATGAAAAAATTTAAGATTTAAAAAAAAAATTAAAATATTACATCAATTGCAGTTTTCATTTCTACTATTTAATATTATGTCAACAGAAAATATGTATCCGCAAGATAATATCTCGCTTTAAAACAACATTGAGTAAAATTCAGAAAAATAAATTAATTTTGTTTTATCACATATTAATAAGTCTAAGTAATCAATATTAATCAATAGAAGCAGGATTTAGCAGATGCGTGCAACTTATTTGCTTAGTAACAGACATTTTGTTTTATTTCTTGGCAAGTTAAAATTAAAATAAAGTATTATAATCGTGAAAATAAAATTGTAAATTATTGATGTATTTCCATCTTAATAATAATATGTACAATGACAAACTTTATCCATTTCATTTTAATACATAAATAAAATACTTTGTACCAATGAAACGATTATTTTTGGATTTACAATACATGTTTGCGTGTCAATCGTAAACACGAACATTTCTATCGAAGTTATTGATTTAAAACCTTAGGTACTTTTTGTTCACATTTTGTTTTAAAAAAACATATTATAATATTACGCTGAGTACGTTTCATATCCCTAAAAAATAAAAAAAGCATTTTTATAGTTCTTACCATAAGTTCTTTTCTAGCAGACAGTGATTTGATTGTTCTACAATATAACAAGACCGAATGTTAATTTTTCGCCTTCTCTCTCTCTCTCTCTCTCTCTCACACTATTGTGTTTCTATTGTTTGATGCACATAATTTTTTCATATACTATAGTATAGGTACCTGTCATTCCCGTTTTCACATTTGTATATTGTATGCAGTTTACTTGATCGTTTTGATTGTTTGATCACGATTATTATATGACGTTATAGCATCATAATTTATTCATATCAAATGAAGTATTTCGTTAGTAATCTTCACGTGATCACATTACAATGAGAATATAACAACGATTACTCTTAAAAATCACTGATAGGACTTCAGTGGAGGAGGCGGAGGAGGAGTGAGGTTCAAATTGTTATATACTGTCAAAGTGTCAATAACAATCAATAAAACAGGTGTAAACCTATCAAAAAGCCAAACAGACCCTATAGGCTATCGGTAATTGGTATCAACTCAAACTTTCGGACACTAACAAATATATAGACTTCGTTTATTTGATTTAAACGTTGATTATATTTAAATATTAGCTAGTACCTAGCTATATACACAGAGATACGTAGATTTATTGTAATATAAATAAGGTAAAGAAAAATTGTGTGATTACCTATAGGTAGAATATATTAATTAATCGCGTATAGTGTATATATATAGAGTATAGGGTAAACGTGAACATTTTTAATCTATTTTAGTGGTGTTTACCTATTCACTATATTACTATAATATAAACATGTAAGAAAATAAAATGAATTACCTGTTTAAAGCATATTCTAATTTAATTAGAATTTATTTATAATTAATTATATTCTAATTTACTCAAAAACATAAAAAACATAAGTTTAGTAATATTTTAATAATCACACCTTCTAACCTACTAAAAAAAATATAATAAAATGAGTTATGTTAAAACTAATATATCCTTGCTTTTACTCAGAATTTAAAACAATTGGTTATTATTCTATAATATGTCTTGTAATTTTACTTCGACTTCTTTAGCGTCATGCGAGTGCACTCTCCCTCCTGGGGCGGTTGTTCGATGAAGAATGTGCATTCTTCGATAGGTACGCGAACTAATCAAACCGTAATATTAATTTGAAAGGATAGGGAGCAAAAACCGTATTATTATCTTTGTAAAAGCGCACATGAACATTCTATAGGAGTGAATATAAATTCGTCATGTGTATTCCGCAATTGAAGTTCTGTACAAAGACTCGGGCGGGTACAAAGAGGGTTTTTCTCACGACACATATAATAGCCAAGGACAATGCGATTAAACACGAACATAGTACCTACTATCATCGTGTTTTTAATAAATAATACTCGATAAAGTGATATAATAATATTATCGTCTTTGACATAATTTTGAAATGAAATATTAATTATTGTTACTGGAACTTCACAAAAGTACCTTTACGCTTCAGTAGAGACATGTTATGTTTATTATTGGTTTTTAAAACGTTTGATTATAGGTATGTAAAACATCAGTAGGTTGTAGGTAAATTCATATTTGATTAAATAATACTATTATAACAAAATTTAATTTAATTTCATAATTATGACAATAGTGGGGATCCAAAAATTAACATTTTAGATAATGCACAAATATATATTCGGTAGCTATTTGTAATGTTTACTGTTTAAGAAACAATATAATAATAATACATAATATAATACCTATACAAATCTATATATATAAAAATGGAGACAAAAATGTTTAACAATTCATCAATCGAGAACGGCTTGTCCGATTTGGCTCAAATTTTTTTTAAGATGTTCGTAACTGCCAGGAGAAGGTTTTTAAGAAATACAATTTTAGGAAAATCCACCGGAAAGGTAGGAAATCTCAAATCTATAGACTGTATGTCAAAAATACAACAGTGGCGCAACAGTGCATTATATTATATTGGTTGCTATTGGTTAATTGGGCATGTTTGTTGATTTCATATAATATAAAAATAAAATGAATCGCAGAATGTGTTGCTAAGCGCAATAATTCTAATGTACGTGTGTTGTGACTGAACTCCTCCTAAATGGTTAGACCGATTTGAATGAATATTTTTGTATGCGTTTGCGTTTATTCATCTGATTTTAGTACGGTTAGGTTGGGTTAGGATTTTGTATTAATTGATTATATTAATCCACCATAGGTAGAATACGATAAACTTGGTATAACTTTGATACTTTAGAGTTAAATCATACACTAACGTACATACAGCACGGTGTCCGCGATTTACCGCAAGTAGATTGCCTACCTGATAATGTACTGCTGCGAATCAGAATTTTTATTCTGAGCAACGGAAAAGTTAAGATTAATTTTGAAACCATACACCGAATATTAAATAACGAATTGAACAAAGTTTGAGTCACATATAACTGGTACACTAAAAAATTAATGGGCAACGAAGTGCACGGGTTCAGCTAGTATGCAATAATAATATATAATATAATAGGTGTCGAGTGTACCTCGTCATTGAGAATAGGTCATTGTAATGGATGTGTCAAATTTGAAATGAATGATACATAATTTAATTATTGCGTACCTATCCGCAACGTTTCTGAGCGTCGACGATCTGTCATTATTTAGGATATTTTATAATAATATTTTATTATTACTAGTAATTTACAAAAAGTGTCTCCGGTATGTACAAATCTCAAGGTTTCAAATTCGATATAAAATTATGCATTTACGTTTAAAACAAACAAATATTGAATAATATTAATATTATTTGTCATTGCTGTTTTTAAATATACTTATATAAAATAAATTATAACGCTGTTTGTATAGGATCTTCATAAAATATTTATTTAAAATAGATGATATATCCCATACAAAGATACAGTAAATTTAAATTTATAAATTAAAGTATGAGTATTGACTAGTATTGAACTAAATGTATTTGAAAAATTATGAACTTGATTATCAATTGTAATGTTTCATAACAATAATAATAATTACCTATTAACATAATCAGAATGTAGTTAAGACATTATTATTTAATATGATGTACCTACCATCTATTCCTTTCTATATATTTTATTATTTCTATGTATTTTATCAATATTCTTTATTTTTAATTTAAGTAATGCTCATTGCTAAAAATAACCTAAGTTATTTTCTGAGTACACAGTGTCTACGTTAAAAGGAAGTATTAAAAATGCAAGTGTTATATTACAATACACTTTTTATTATATTATTATAATAAAATATTTTCGTTATTGAAATATTAATTTTCAGTCATATAAAATTCAACTCGATACCAAATAATTCGAACACATTTTAATAAAATCGTTTACTAAAAATAGCAGAAATCCCAACCAATAAAAATGAATTCGCAGATACTGATGTTTCGAATAACATTAATATTATTGTTAGACTATAATGGAATACGATATTCCATATTATTATATTATAACCACTTGAAATACGAATAAAAGTTTTATAAAAATGTGTTAAGGTTTCAAAATTGATAAAAGTTCAGTGCGTTACCAGTACGCCATTTGATACGCTCAAGGTCCTTTTTAGATTTAATTAATTCAGAATTTAAACGAGAATATCCGAGTGGATGGGTGTCGATCACTCGCGTTAAGTAAAACACACACACATATATATATATATAGGGCCTAACTTACGGTGGTTAGTAAGAGATACCTACAATGTTAACTGTTGAAAATTAATTCATCGTTGAGCATTAAAACAACCGTTTGGTAGAAAATCATACCGAAAACCACGATCCTGTCTGTTCCAGTGCACGCGCGATTATTTGCAAAATTTGCATATTGTATAATACATTATTATTATGATAATTTTCCAACACCTTATTCGTTTTATTATGTTAGTCTGTGCGTATCAGGGTGGCCAGGAATAATAATACAAATAGTGATTATTATAGACGGTAGATAAATTAAATATATAATATTAATTATTAACGAGTACACGCATATACGTACAATACGAGGAGCACGAGTATACTATATTATTATGGGTACAAATGGCATATTATATACAATTTCGGATTTAATAGGTAGAATGTTGTTGCTGAAATAACAATATGTCGTACAGCGATAAACGAGGAGAATAATTTGTTTAGCTTACCAATGTACCGAAACTACCATTGACGATATTCGTATATCATTACGCGTAGGTAGATCCAATATTGTGAACCACCTGTACAAATATAAAATGGCGTTCTGGTTTTATCATTAAAATTAAAATGCACGCGTGCACGAGTGGACGTTATCAGATCAGGTCACACGATCAATCTCCGTGTACAATAAAAAAAATATATAATATTCTATAGGTGGATCTATGATAAAAACAAATAATAACAATAACTTCGTAAAATACTGTATGGACGTCATATTTTGTTTTTGTGTGGCGGTCATTGTTTTGATCGTGACGAGACACATATAGGTAACATACGAGAATACGACGCGCGTTTATCTAGACAATGATGCTTATTGGTGTGTCGTCAAACTTGTTGTCCTGTTCCAATCAAAGGCAAAAAGAATAACGTTTACCGTGGGTGGGACATCATGCCACAAGATAATGAGTTTTAGTAACGATGTAATATAGGCTTCATACACTATATTATGGGTAATACGTGGTAGGTAGGAAAAACATCTGCGGAAGCCGATAGAAATGTGGTTGTGCCGTTTGAGAAATGAAAAAAAATTATACAACGGAGGAAGACTTGAATATTATAAATAAAAATTACCTACACCGATTATATCAAAATATCATGCAAATAATAACACATATACATAAATGTATGAGGTATTAATTATTAAGGTATTCTCAATCACGAAATGTTTATGTTAGATGTTTTGAATCCACTACAATCGGAGGATTATACAAGGTGAAAATGCAGAAAGAACTGACAAATATAATGAAATATGGAGAATTTTTGTTAAGATATAAGTATAATTGCGATTTGCGAGTATAAAAAGTGAATACAGACGTCAATTTTAGTTAGTAAATTTCCTTAAATACTTAATTACTTACAGCCAAATTTTCGTTTTCTGAAAACGTTAATAATTTTAATGGAATTATATTTAATTAAATATGCTTCTATAGTAATGAATTTTTTTTCAGGAATTAAATTATTAAAACTTAAAAAAACAAATGTTGTTAATTACTATACTACAAAGGTTTATTTATTGCAAGAAATTAATTTATATTTATATATTGTATGGTATTAAAAATATTTTCAATACCTATTATATTTTACAATAAAAGTACAACTTATTCAATGTAATGACATAAATAATTATGGATGGAAAATAATAATTGGATCCAGGATATACAAAAAAAAAAAAAAAACAATGCAGTTTATCTATTGTTTACTGTATATTATAGTGTATATAAGTTTTACAAATAACTTATGAAAAATTAGAATAAAAAATGTACCTACATAGGAACCTACATACAAAAAAGTTTTTATTATTAAATTATTTTCTGTTTTATTCGTTTAAAAGTGAATTTATATGTTTTAATATTTATTATAAAACTTGTTCTCAATCACATATATTTTATTTTCTAATTTTAAATAAGCTTAAGGTACCATACACTATTTTTAGATTTTTTTTAGTTATTTTATCGTTATAGCTATGCAGGTACAAATATGCTAAGTAGGTACTCGCTATTGACTTAGCAAAAAAATAAATGCATAATATGCATATCATTAAAAACTAATAGCTAAGATAAATAGACATTTAAAATTTAAAACAGAAACAAGGACCAAAATTAACACACTGGATTTGTTTTAATATTTTGTTATTCAGCCAGGTTCACGAGTTCAACAACCTGATTGTATTCAGACAATGTGCATAAGCTACAAAAGTAAAATCCATGGCCCCCGTGGCATGACCACATTTTATTTACCTGTCCAACGCACACATATTTTAATAACTCCCCCTCCCCACCATAATAGCTCCATCCTAATTTATATACAGTAACCTGTAATATTTTAACAACAAACTAATGATTGACCAAGATTACTGCATCACATATTACTATGTGTTGACTTGTAAAATACTCATACTTACATAATATGTAATAAAAACAAATCATTTAATTGAAACTCAATAGTTTTAATACGATTTAAAACAAAACACGCCAGTAAAACACGTTTAAATAATATATATATAGTATATAACATCCTAGCTACAAGAGTAATAATGTGTAATCAGTATACTCAACGGTATACGTATAAAAATATAGAATTTACTCAAAGTTAATTTGTTAAATGTCAAATTTACGAACAGTATTTTACGCATTTTATGTTTATTTTTCTCCATTAAAATGTTTTATATTGCTACTCACATAAACCTAAAAAACTAAATACCAATTTGTTTTCGGCTTTAATTTGAACAAAACAGCAAATGTCAAGAAGATAAAGTAGCAATGTCTGATGACAACTGAAATTACTAAAAAAACTTCATTAACTCCATGTCAAAGACCCAATGTGTAAAATAAACAAACATTTTAAAATGCGTGATATCATCAAGGTTAAGTAATAAATTGCCTACTATAATTGGTATTATATTTATAAATAATATTCAAAGAGTAGACGTGTATAGACAACGTGCCTACTTGTGCTGAATAAACTTAACTCGGTAATAATACGCACGTTTCAATTCAATTTAATGAAAGCAAACATTTAAAAATAATATATTTTTATTTTGACTAGGTTATTAGTTGGTACTTTGAGTGGTAAAAGTAAAAAAAGGTGGGTAAGTGGATGTCGCTCTGGTGTACAGTAGGTTACAAGTGGGTCACTGTATAATGGATAGTATTAAATTTGAATTCAATGATATAATATCACTGTATAAGAAAAATGATTCTGAGCGGAGACGGTTCGTCAGTTTAGATATAAGACATAATATTATACATTTATATCTATGGTATAAAAAAAAATTTACCTATAATAGATACCTATCATAAATTCCAAATTAATCATACCACATTATCTATTAGATACTTATTACGCGTTATACATCAACAACAAACCGTGATACTATCATAGATATATAATAGTATACTTTATAAGTTTTAAGTACCTACCCACGAATACTATTATACAATCACAACAAAATAATTAAAATAGTTATTCTTGGTTTTTTAATATGTAATTTCGTCCAAATTTGAACTTAAAATGACTATAAAAATAAACTGTGCTTATGTATTTCTTAGAATTTTTGGTAACAGAATTAAATATTTACGTGGAATCTTGTTATAGGTACATTTTCAATCCTTTTTTTTTTTTTATAATTAAAAATATATTACAATCTGTTTACACATAAAACCATAAGTAACAATGATGATAGTGATTAAAGAAAGACATGAAGCACATGAAGAGGAGACTGTCCATTGA
>NC_042493.1:49959895-49961459 GCF_005508785.2 Acyrthosiphon pisum
AATAATTATTCAATTTTAAATTTGATAAATTTTGTCAAAATTTCAACTTCAAATATTTATAAAAAAAATGTGTGCCTATGTATTTTTAATATTTTACAATTGCTATTGTAACAATATATCAGGAGCCTTGCATTAAATTTTCACGCATTTTTACCAAACAAATACAATTTTATTGATATTTATAGAAAAAAAAATTAAAAAAATTGAAAATTTTAATTTTTTATTAAAAATATATTACAATCTGTTTACACATAAAACAATAAGTAACAATGATGATAGTGATTAAAGAAAGACATGAAGCACATGAAGAGGAGACTGTCCAGTGACAGAACCTCAGAAAATTTGAGTTCGGGCATTGAAATTTATTTTATTATTTTATTTTTAATTTTAGATTTAGATTAGAAGGTCTCTAGCCCAATTTCTTTTTAACCGTCGAGGAATATTAAGAGGTAGTGTGAGAGAAGACATGTTTTTGATAAAGGGGTTAGAATGGTTAATTAATTTGGAATGGAATTTTTTATAGTAGCTTTTAGCAAGTTCATTTACTGTTGGAAGTTTTAAGTCGTTATGGAGAACTGAATTTGTGATATACCACGGAGCACCGGTTAAGAGTCTTAATGAGATGGATTGAAAGGCTTGGATGGGACGGATGTTAGCTGGTTTCGCTGGGCCCCATATTTAATTTTCAATCCTTAGATATAAAAGTTGAACATTTTAAAAATTTTAAACTACAAAATAATTATTCAATTTTAAATTTGATAAATTTTGTCAAAATTTCAATTTCAAATGCTTATAAAAAAATGTGTGCCTATGTATTTTTAATATTTTACAATTACTATTGTAACAATATATCAGGAGCCTTGCATTAAATTTTCACGCATTTTTACCAAACAAATAAAATTTTATTGATATTTATAGAAAAAAAAATCAAAAAAATTGAAAAATGACAATGTCCGTAAGCAGCTCAAAAAGAGTCAAGTTATTTTCAAATTTTTATCGTGTATAGAAAATTCTAATATAAACATTCAGTGAAATTTTCAAGTATCTACAGTCATTCGTTTTTTAATTACAATAAAATAAGAAAATCGTTACGTAAGAAATCGAGTGAATATCAAATGTTGTAAAAATATGAATTTCAAACGCTCATAAAAATTTAATTTGAGTTTCTTATGGACATTTTTTTTTGATTAAGGTAGATTAACCTATAAGGAATCTTGTATTACATTTTAAAATTTTAGTTCTAATGAGAAAAATTTTTACGAATTATTAATTCAAAATAATTTGCTAATTTTCGTGATTTTTACATATTTTGTCAATTTTTGAACTTTAAATGCTAATAAAAAAAAACTGTGGCTAAGGATTTTTAATATTTTTCAAATGTCATTGTAACAATATAGTAGGAGCCTTTTTATTAAATTTTCAAGTATTTTTACTCAACAAATAAAGTTTTATTGACATTCATAGAAAAAAAAAACTAATAAATTGGAATCTGAAATTGTCCGTAAACAGCTCAAACAAATCAAAATATTTTGAAAATTTTATCATGTATAGAAAATGGAATATA
>NC_042493.1:49962516-50015230 GCF_005508785.2 Acyrthosiphon pisum
AAAAGTCTTGAAAATTTAAGACTATATTCCTCATAAGTTTTTCTTACTGGAATTAAAAAATAAAGTTTGCACCAGCTCACATTTATTTTAGATTCTGGGTTAAACGATGAATGTATTGATTTTACAATGATGTGTGTTTTTTTTTTTAATTTTAATTTTAATTATTGTGTCTGTCATCACCTTTTAGGACAGTAAAAATGCTTAGATTTTCTTCAAAAGTATCTTTTCTGATAGGAAAATGAATATAGTTGGTACTTTGTGCGGGTCAAAAGTAAAAATTCCCAGTAGTTTTTAAAAGCGCCGTGAAAAACAAAAGAAAAATTAAGGAAAAACGGGAATTTTTACGCAAAATCTGTTTTCGAGAAAATGGACTTTGGTTTTTGGTGCAACTCTTTAACAAATGACCGTAGGTACATTACATTTTGACTGAATGTTTATATTAGCATTTTCTATACACCATAACATTTTTTTCTATAAATATCAATAAAATTTTATTTGTCGGTTAAAAAAGCTTAAAAATTTAATATAAGGCTCCTAGTATATTGTTTCAATGGCAGATGAAAAAATTAAATATCTTTAGTCTCAGTTTTTTTTTTATATGCATTTAAAATTCAAATCATGATAAAATACGGAAAAATCACGAAAATTAGCAAATTGTTTTGAATTAGAAATTCATAAAAAATTTTCTTTTTAAATCTAAGATTTGAAAATGTAATACAAGATTCCTCATAAGTAAGTCAAATTAAATTTTTATGAGCGTTTAAAATTCATATTTTTTAAACATTTGATATTCACTCGATTTTCTTATTTTGTTGTATTTAAAAAACGAATGACTGTAGATACTTGAAAATTTTACTTAATGTTTATATTAGCTTATACACGATAAAATGTTGAAAATAATTTGACTTTTTTTGAGCTGTTTGCGGACATCGTCAGCAGGGGTGGATCCAGAAATTTTCTGAGGGGGGCGCACATTTTGAGGACATTTAATTATATTGGTCTTTCGATTTTTTGCAGTTAAACCATTTAAGTTAAAATTGTATAATGATAATAATAAATGAATATTCTTTAAATACTATACATACTAACTATAAATGTATTACCAATTTATCATTTCTGAGTTCTGTTAAGTTCATCTTAACTACATTTCTATTTTATAAGTTGTTTGATGTTTTGTATTAACTTATTGAAAAATTATGGCTAGTTCAATATTTTATTTCGATAACAACGATCGGACGATAACGCCATAACGACTTGCTGACGGTGTAGCGCGTTGCCTGAAAATATTTTGAAAGTAATATTTATTTTTAAATTTAATATAAATATTAACCACAATAATAGCAAAAACGAACATGCTGAATGTAGATAATATTATATAATAATATTATAACCGTCGATTAGAGGTTTAAAAAAGCGTCGTACTGTCTGTCTTACACAATTATTATTTTATGGAAACATTTTTTACAACTAAATACGGGCTAAGGGGGTGGCACACGCCCCCTGCACCACCCCTCTGTATCCGCCACTGATTGTAGGTTTTAAATTTTTTAAGTTTTTTTCAATAAATATCAATAAAGTTTTATCTGTTGGGCCAAAGAGTGTAAAATGTAATACAAGGCTCCTGATATATTGTTACAATAGCAGTTGGAAAATATTAAAAATACATAGGCACAATTTTTTTTTATAAGTATTTAAAGATCGAATTTTGACAAAATTTATCAAATTTAAATTGAATAATTATTTTGTAGTTAAACATTTATAAAATTTTCAACTTTTATAATATCTAAGGCTTGAAAATTTAAAACAAGATTCCACGTAAGTAGTTAATTCTGTTACTTACCAAAAGATCTAAAAAATACATAATCATAGTTTATTTTTATAGTCATTTTAAGTTCAAATTTGGACGAAATTACATATTTAAAAACCTAGAATAAATATTTTAGTTATTTTGTTATGATTGTATAATATTATTCGTGGGTACTTAAAACTTCTAAAGTATACTATTATATATCTATGATAGTATCACGGTTTGTTGTTGATGTATAACACGTTATAAGTACCTAATGCAGGGATGGCGAACCTTTTGATAACTGCGTGTCAAATCAAAATGTTTGGTTTGATTTTATTTTCCTCGCGAGTCAGAAACTTTGCAGACCTTTTTTTTTTTTAGTCGTCGTGTAAGGCATCCGAAACTATGTGTTGACTGTCGAATGATATATTCCAATAATAAGTTAAAGATAGTTTCAAATTATCAATAATTTTTTTGGAGTAAAAATGTAAAAATTATGAATTATATTTTAAATTGTTGTGTCACTGAAATAAAGGATATTGTGATATGATTAATTTGGAATTTCTTATAGGAACCTACTATAGGTCATTTTTTTTTTAATACCATAGATATAAGTATATAATGTCTTATACCTAGACTGACATATCGTCTTCGCTCAGAATCGTTTTTCTTATACAATGATATTATATCATTGAATTCAAAATTAATACCATCCATTATACAGTGACCCACCTGTAACCTTTTGTCCACCTTTTTATTTGTATCTTTAGATGTTTACGATATTAGAAGGCAAACAATTGGCTCTAGTAAATGTGTGCAAGTATAAATTAATTAAGAAATACAATCTTTTAATCTAAGAGCACATAATTATTTTATTTTTTAACTCATAGGTACCATTTTTGTGTATAATAGTAATTATTTAAATAATTTTTTATATCAATAACCAGCTGAATAAAAATAAACAAATATCTGACGGAATCGATAGCAGGTGGAATTAATATTAAAACAGTGGAATCGATAAAACCCCATATAATTCAAAATTGAGGGAAATGGCAACATCACAGAATTTTTTTTGTTCAATCGTGTAGGTTTTGTTTTGTATTTCTATAAACTTTGATAAGCCCAGTGGCCAATTTACGAAGGGGGTTGTCGAAGGGTACTGGATCCTCCACAGACACTGACATATATATTTAAAAAAATACAGACGTTAATTTTTTTTAATTAAAATAATACCTTTAAAAAACATATTATTTTTCAGGTTACTGAAATTTATTTTATCCACTCGTCAAAAAATGTTTTCAATCGTGTTGTAAAAATTTTTTCAAAAGACATCAAATATGAATCATGGAATATTTATTTATTAGGTATATTTTGAATGTAATCTAAAAAGTAAAGTTTTTTTAAATGATTAATATTATTAATTCATTGCACTTAGGAATAAGTTTCAGCATTTATAGATAGTATGGCTTACAAACACTTGATCTGTCCATACTTAAGCTAAAAATACTGATTAGGTACGTTCAATTTTATATCACATAAATCTCAAAATAATATAAACGTATAGGTTTTTTAATTTATTTTTTATATAGAATTTTGAAGTATTGCACAAAAAATATAAAATAGGCTTAATCTTCGTGTTTAATAATTTATTAAATATTTTAAAAAAATAATTAATTTAGTTAAATTATAATATAATTATTAAAGATTTTTATTTTTTTTTGAACGGGTTCAAGATGTCACCGTATAATATTAATAAACATAAAAGTTATGAACATCATTTATAACTGTCCCTTAAGTCAATTGTCACCCATTTCCTTGACCCAGATACTTGATTCTCTATTATTTAATGGTATATTCTTAATAAACTATATTTATATTTAATGCATATACCTTTTAGTCATTGAATTGATCATTTTAGGCGGAATTAAAACATCTTCGAATAATATTTACTATTTACTAAATTAATGATCTGTTTAATACAGTAAAATATTATTATTGTACAATTCATAGCTAATAAATATAAAATTTAAAGATTTTTTTTAAATATCTTATGCGGCATAAATCAATGTCAAGAAACCCGCCTAGTTTTTAAACTTAAGCCATCAGTTACAATATATTTACTAGGTATATAATATAACTCATATTTCAAAAATGATTTACAAGGTTAAGAATTTTTATAATATATTTAGAACAAAAATTGTAAAAATTAAAATATAATAATGAGTATAACTATAAGTATTCATAATATTTTATGCAATAGACAGTTAAAACTATAATAACACATTATCTGAAGTCATAATCAATCAATACAATCAGTCAAGGATTATTAAAGCTTTAAATAGATTACCACATATTGCGAAATAAAATGTATGATAAGAAAATATAAGAATAATATGAAATTGGGAAGATAAAATTCGATAAAAATTGGGAACAGAGAGATACAGTGCGCTTAAAAATAAATTAGTTGAACAGATATCCAATTGAAATTTATTTTAGATCAAATTTTAATTATATGCCAATCAGGTTCATAGTTTTCTAAAGACTACTTTAACATGGCTACAAAATATTTTAATGAGAATGCTGGTATAAATTTAAAAAATCAACAAAAAATATAATAGGTACCTATGAGTAAATGTACCTATAATATGTGTATGCATTAGGTACGCATGTTATATTCTATAAAAAAACAGTTTTTTTTTTTAAATGTAATTATGTTTATGATTAGTTTTAAATTGACAGTCATAGTTGAATTTAGGTATTCAACACATCATTATAGATATATTTTTTTAATATATAAATTTGATGTAAGTGCATAAAGTTGTTGGCATCTTGATTGGTAGTGACCATGTTAAAATTGCATAGCAAATTACATATAATATTTAGTTTTTAAACTTAAAAGTTTAAATTACAATCAACATATTATAATTTATACATTTATTAAAACTGATTGAAGTTTCTTAATTTAATCTGCTTGGTCCTTTATTAGTTATTTTATAGTTTTATATATTTTAAAATAAATTACTTCAATAATTTTGGATGACAGAAAACTTTTAAAAAACCAGTAAAAATCCAAAATTTTGAAAACCTTCCTTAGCTCATGATCCTATAAATATAAATACACTTATCATAGAAAAACTAATAGCCCACTCCAAACAGATTCTTATAATCTTAATTATATATATATAATATTCTTAATTTTACAAAACGTATAATATTTCTTACTTAAAATATTTAATCAAGTTTGACCTTATTAATTTTATAAAAACTATTAGTAATAAGTGCCAGTGGTATCCTCAGGAATTTTCAATGGGTGGGTGGGGGGGGGGGGGTTACCCCCCATGGTACACCTATGGATTAAGTGTATAATTAGGTATTTAACTATTTATATTAAGCATATTCATAGTTGATATCAAAATTGTCATAATGTCAACAAGATATAATATCTAATAATTTATTTAATTTTAATCTTAATATTTTAATAATATTTGTGAATAAAAACTTATTGTAGGTACAAACATTTTACGACCCATTGTACAAGGATTTTAGTTCTTAATACAAAACATGCACGATAATTCCACAACCATAGTATTAATCAAATTAATATTAATTTTCAAAACAATATAAATGCATTATAAAAGAAAAATACACATTTTCAATCAATCATAGTGTTCAATTATTGCATATTTATATACTCTATGATTGAATTCTGTTTTACAAATATAAAAAGTATTATGATATGGTAGGTAACGGGATTTAGTCCTATTAAATCATAAGACATACCAACAACTACATTATTATAGTTCTAGGCTTCTAGCATACCAAAAATATTTTTTATCAGGTAGAGTAATTTCTAAGCGACATAAAAGGAACCTATATAATGTCATGAAATAAAAACTGTGAAACAATTACACATTAAAATACTATGATTATCTATACAGGTTATTGATACTATGTAATCAACTCATTAAAGAATTACGTGTCCATTAAGCAAACGACAATATTTTAATGAGTCACATTATGAATCATGGTCAATGAAAAATTTACTTAAGGTATTTTATTTTTATGTTTACCCACTGTGTTCATTTTCATATCGGAGTAACATAATTATTATTTAATAAGTTATTTTGAAATACGAAGAGCTGTCAGTGACAGACCAAATTATTTTGATCATTCTATACAAATATACATATTTAGATATATTCGTAATTATACAGATTACACGCGTAGATACAAATTGTAGGAAATATAAGTTTTATATATCCAGTATAAGATTTACAAGCTTACAAAAAAATATATATATGAATATATTATTATAATTTTAATAGGATTTAATTGATTTAAAAAAAAAATGTTCATTATACTTATTATATAGTTATTACAAATAGCGGAAATAATTTACTTTGATAAATTGTTAAATCATTATATTATTACCTTGTGTATTGCGTTTTATATGAGACACACAATGTAAACTATAAGAGTTTTAGGATTTCATTGTTTTCAATTTAAAGTATCAACGAGTAAAGACTCCCGAAAAACTATAAAAATTACCATAAAATTTGTTCTAAACAATATCTAACTATTGTTTGTTAGGAAAAATAATAAATTGACCTAGTTTGATAAAAAATAATGTAGGTATAATGTATATGTGTATACTTAATATATTAAATATAATATAATATAAAACATAATATAATAATATTATGTCCTTGAATTTCATGATACACATGCACAGACTAGTGAAGTAACAATTGAACATTTTAGCAATTAGACTAGTTGTATTCAATCAAACACCCATGTGTTTGATGTGGAGCCGTGTAAGACTCCTCACATAATATAGTTACCTATAGATTGAGTTTTTAGTTAAGCAATTGAATTCGTATCTTTATCTATAAATTGACAAAACTAGCTAACCGAGGTCATGCAATTCGACAAACGTATCTATATTAACCCGGCTCCTGACTTTTAATACACTTATAAAAATAAACATTTTTGAAATTTAACATTAATTTTTTTATTGATACAATATACCTACGGAAACAACATTATAATCCACTCTGTTAATAAAAATAAAAACAAACATAATATTATGAGAGTGCCTATACTATTAAATACAATATTTAGTCATGCGTTATGTATACGTTATATTATAGATGCTTGCTATAGCATAGCCTAAAATGTTTCTTACTTTATTCATAAGAATATACCTAACTAAATAATTTTGAGGAATTGTATCATTAAAAATTTTCTACATTTCAAAAATATCATTAATTGATTAATTTAATTTAAAAAAACTGTGTAATTTAGGTGATGAATGTTTATTCACGAAATAATATAGTACCTGGTATCATATTTTATTAGCTAGGCACCTTTTTGCTTGTGTGTCTATGTATGAAGCATATTCTATTGGTGAAAATTGTTATATTTATTATTTATTAACTTACTAAAAATAAATATAATGCATTCAAGAAGAAAATATATTGATAGATCGTCGATTAAAGATTCAGAATTATACTAAAATATATTATATAAACATTAAGAACCAAAAAAATATTGCACACAAGAAAATTAATATTGTCTGAAAGATGATGAATAATTTCTCTTTGTTGGTTCATAAGGACTCATATTTTTGTACCCAATAAATATTAATGTACGGTCCCATTAAATCGAAATAATAGAGTAGATGAAAACTGTCAGAATAAATTGGTTTATGCGAATTTATTTAAAGCTGGTCGAATAATATAAACCTCTTGTTTGAAAGTTATTGATTGAAATACAAACAATTTTGTTCCCTGTCGATATGCTAATCATGGTGTTTCGGCTTTTAAACAATACCATAATAAAACGGCTGACAGATAAGAATAACAACAATGTTGTTTCCCCGCAAGAAAGGGTTTTTGGAAGATTTGCGAGGGGAAATCACTCTGATTAATAAATCGTCATAATAATGCTTCAAATAATAAACGTAGCACAGAACTTGAATATCTACATATATAAATTATAATAGTATTTAATAATAATTGAATTTCTACTAAACTTTTACATAATATAATACGTAATTCATGCGTTATTGGTGGTTACGGATAGGCATGGGTCCGATAATAGGTCTACGATTATAATATTATAAAATGTAAATAAACTATGTATATTGTGTTAAATTTTGTTAATAATGTATTAAGACGAAACTCAAATTTTCGTATCAATCGTATAGTACACCCCATCATGCTCGAAACTTACCTTGAGGATTTTCGTAGTAACCCCATAATGGCAATCCAATAGCTGTGGCGGCTAGTGCAAAACAGGCGAACCCTAGAAATGCCACCCCGGACGAATACAGCGCTTTACTCTTGTTTGGATCAGCCATTTTACGCCAAACCACATGATGTTTCCCGACGCTTCTTCGCCAGCCTCGCACACAAAACTGCAGTCGGTGTCATTCAGCTGTCTGATTTGCTCCACGTCCATCCATCCATTTTTTTAGCATAAACTTCAGCCATGTCAACTGCCTGTACGTTGGTTATCATCTAAAACAATAAAGTTATTGTTAATAATATGTTTCTAAGTACATATAATTCATGCTTTCGGTTAGGTATAGGTATAAACAATCTGGGAAATAATTTCTTTGCTAGTTTGTTGAGAACGTATATGCCAGTTATTATGAATTTATATAATAATAAATTACCATTATTAGTGATATAATTAAGTATTATTATCAATGTAGTACCTAGGTATCTGAATTTACCTGCGTAATTAAAAACGAAACAAAGTGGCAATCGTTACATTACAATGATCATTAAAATATTAAATAATAACAATACACTAATTGTCTAGTTATATCTAACATTATATTATTGTCAAACATTCCCAGAGTTACCCCTCACCCGTGTAAAAAAGTTGTCTCTGGTAAGTCACTCCGATTTGATGTGGGTTTGTGTGCTGTGTAGTATAATATGTACTTACTACTTATTATAGATTGCATATGCCTACACAACATTATCGACGCTCTCTACCATCACGTGATCCCCGGAACTGGTTTTCACTCTTTATTGTATGCATTTTTATTTTTTATTTATTTTATTCACAGTCACTATGTTATATTCCCCTTGCAGCAAACATGGCGCAATGTCTTCACAAATACTACCAATATCTCTGAGAATAGTTGTTGTATCTGCTGTCGTTTATTAAGTAAAAAAAAATATATTACAAGGAACTACCATCGTATCGTTGTATAGGCGATGGCGAAAAAGTAATGAGTTTAGTTCCTACCTAGGTATATAATAATATTATATTATATAGTACCTGCGTCCTGCATACATAATATAGGTACTCGTATAATTCTGCAATATCGATGTTATTAATTTTAATTACGTACATCATTGCCCAATGTTAATTCATTAGTAAAATATTATTTTTAAGTTACACTCGAATAAAAGAAAACAAATATGCCTAACACTGTTTTAAGTTCACGGTTACTGTAGGAAATAACTGTTTTTATATACACAAAACCTGTCCCATTAAAAACTGGAAAATGGCTGAACGTAGGTAGTATATTTTTGTGTATCTCACAAAGAGATTTGAAAAAATGTTTAAAAAAAATACACGACGTACGAGTTATTTAAAAAAACCACGTTTAAATATTATACGACAATTTATATTAAACACGATATTATTATACCTACCTACTGCATTCATGATTTTATATATAATTGATAAACTAACTAGAATTTCAATAAAAATTAATGATTATTGCGCATGTATAGAGGTACCTAACAAAAAGTAAACTATTTTTATTTTAAACTATTAAATTCAAATTCAATTTTTGATTCCATAGTTTATAAATATAATTGTATAACCTAAGACCTACATAATATAATACTATAAACTATCACTGCTTATATTTAGTAATATAAATTCATAAAAAAAATAAGTATGAAAATACTTAGTAAGAACACCCTGTATAATGTATAACTATAATAATAGTCAAGCGTTACAAAAAAAAAAAAAAAGAAAAAAATAGACGTGTGCGACGACGCGTTTGGTCTGTGGCCACTGTTGGTGAAAGTATTCTTTAATAATATGCTCGTGCGCCATTCATCAAAACGGAATCATAAAACGACCAAGACGACGAGGACAAAGACAAAATTGAACACATGTCGTATACTTAAAAGTAAAATCTAAAAATTTCACACAAAATAGACGATCTAGAAGCTAGAGTTGACATTAATATTTATTATTTATATACAAAAAAAACATTTAAATTATAATTAAGATTTAAAAATGTAATTAAATACAATGTTCGAATGGAACAACACATACACACACGTAATTTTAGTGGTAAAATGAGTGCGAACAACTTGGTAACATTTATTTATAATATAATGACAAAATGTCCTCATAAATAAAATGACTAATAAAAGATAACTTTATTTGTAATGTATTTAAATTTTTTCGTGATAAAGAATTTTTTAATTAAACATTTTTTAAATAAAAAATTAAACTGTAAACATTTTCCGGTTTTAAAGTTTAGTTAAATACAAACATTGGGTTTTAAAAAATATACACAAAAATGTAAAAATGACAAAGATAAATTGCTGTCTTATATCTATTTATATTAAATGTTGTTATTATATTAAACATTTTTACTACCTAAATGTAGTTTGTTCTGAAAAATTTGTTTTTATTTATAACTGTGTGAGTGTTAACTACGCAATAATACTTATATTGGTATTGATATGAGACAACTTATACATTTACTAAAAATGAAAAAATATTTAGTTATTGAACTATAATTTTTCTTAAAAAATCGATAGAATTGATCATTTAAAACTTCTTGAAAATGGGTATGACAAATTGGTGGTATGATTAATATTAAATGTTAATATTAAATTATATGGTATTTTAATTATCAATGACCACCAAAACCTATGCTTAAATGAAATAATGATGAAGTCATTTTTATTGGTGGATTTACAACAATATTGTATTGCATTCTTTCTAAATAAAATTAATGAAAAAAAAAATTGTTAAACTTTCATTAAATCAATTATAATATGTATCAATATTATCAATATCATTATTATGCGAGTAATTATTTCATATAAAAATGCTAATGACAATTATATTATAATTAAGTAAATAAATACGATTAGGTAAAATGATAAAATTATCAGATTTAACATCTGCATATTTATTTTTCTTGTTAGGAAAATTATAACGGAGTAAGTACAATATATTTAAATTTATTTAGGTATATAGATTATGTTTATTTTTATGTTTACTTGCAAGTTAGGTATATAAATTATTACTTATTTGTTTTTTTTTTTTTTGAGACAGAGCTAGAGTAAAATACTTACTTGGATATACAAAAATGACAACATAACTTGAAATTAATTTCATATGACGATACATACCGGTACTTAACACTCTCATTACTTATTCCAGTTTAGAATATGTTTTACTCAGAAAACGGTTTTAAATATAATTTAAATGAGTGAGTTAATTTACATGCTGGTTTCCGAAGACAATAAAATTGCTTCTCTCTGACACATTATAGGCGCGTGCAATTATAGGGTCTAAGGTACATTACATTTTAGTCATTTGACCCGGTGATTGTAATTTATTAACCCCAGCCCACTTGCAATGACATGGTTAATTGTCTATAGTAGGTATACACCTATATTAATATAAGCGATGTTTCGTTACGTAGCTTCAAATGCTAATTAATTATTATAACCACTGTTTTCTGTTTGTATTACTGAATAGTTTGTAACCAAATATCCAAGAAACCATTGCCATTTATCATTAAATATTGATGACCAAATACCAAAGATATATTAATTCTTGTCGCATTGTAAAAGGACTTACCATTTATTTTTACTTTGCATACTACGAGTTTCGTGGAGTAAGTTATACATGCTTACTACACCTCCACGTGATATAGCCATATACTGTAATAGGTATATTTCAAATTGTAAAATATACAGGTTGAAATATTACATATTGTATTGTATTATAGACCAATTCTAAGTATAGATATATATGTAAAAAATAATTTACTACCTGCTGTATTTTATTCTATTAAATATCCTTTTATATGTCAGTCATAATTTAAGAATAACAATAATATACTTTATTTTTAAAAACAATAAATGTTTAAATCTTGGTTAACTTGCATCACATTGCATATTATATTAGTTAGGTACTTAGTATTTATTATTTATATAATAATTTAACAATATTATGTTTATTTAATATTTATTTGATATTTATTTACTTAATATTAACTATCACATAATATTATAATTATAATTTAAAACAAATTAAATATATTTAATTTATCGTTTTAATTCGTATAAATCTAACTGGATATATTTTACTTTTTAATTATTTATAGATATAGAATTATTGATATTATATTATTGTATGACTATGACCTATTTAATGTTTTGACCGAATTTCGTAATCAATAAAATGTGCGTTATAAAATCTTATAAAAAATAGATTCGTACCAAGAAATGTAATATTATTATATTTATTCTATTATAATATATTATATAGTCTTTGTTTATCACAAAAAATAACTCATGATTCATGAATGACCTACTATTATCTTTATGAAATAAAGTATAAACATTACAATTGTTGACACAGACAGCCTAATTAAGAAGTTATTTTATTACTGATAACAATTATTATTCTGATGAAACTATTTCAATACAAAAAATGTATTAAAACTATTATTTTAACAATGTATAATGTTAAGAATACGTAGAGGACGTAGGTATCTAATGTATATGATGTTTTGATGATATTGCCATCGTTAAAATAGTCTTTAAAGCAATTTACGAGGATGATTGTAATAAATGACATTGAAATAAATCCTATAATAATTGTCCTCAATTTATAGGTTGTTAAACCCATATGCAAATTATGAACAGAAAAAATATAGTTCAATCAGAGGTGAAAAGAAATAAAATGATATAATATACTAAACACTGTTTAACCAAACATGAATACTTGGCTGGCTACTAAGTACTAAATAGTCCACTATACCGATGAGGTTAACTTTTAAACTTAAGTGATAAGTTATTTACTTAAAAAAATAAAGATATTAACGATTTCAGATGCATATTTATTTGTATTTAAAATAATTGTAAATTACAATGAATCAATAATCAACAAAAATGTTTTTATCGATATTTCTTGAAACACAACTAAAAAAAAAATTCAGACATTTCTTATGCCTATAAATACTCAAAAAAAGATCAAAATTTGATTGTGTATAGAAGCATAAAAATTCGGTAAAAATATTATGTATCTACCATTTTTTTTCTTTAAATTACAACAAGTAAAGAAAATCGTTTCATGAGAAATCGTTAGTTTATGGATAGTCAAAATTAATTACTTTCCTGTATACTTTTTTTTTTTTTGTTAAAAGTAGACAATCTTATATTCAATTTTCAAATCTTAGATATAAAAGAAAAATGTTTATGAACTTAACTCAAAATAATTTTCAAATGTTCGTAAATTTGGCGATTTTTGTTAACACTTTGACATCGGTCGCTCAACTTTTTTTTAAAAAAATACACAATTATTTTAATCATAGTATAGATATTATACACGTTTATTTAATTCGTATTTTTTTAATTATGAAATAATTACAAGAGGAATCAAACAACAATCGTTCCGGTATTTTTCTGTTATTAATAATTAATGTATTCAAGCCCGGTTTAAGGGGGGGGGGTCAGAGGGGGCCATGGCCCGGGCTCACAGGCCACAGAGGATATCAAACAATATCCCCTAGTAGGCCCCTATAGCGGATAGCAAGTTTTTTTTTTTATTGAGGGGCCTCACTACCAAGTATTTTTTTTGTCAAAAACTACTGTTTCTAATTCCAACGATTCGTGTCGAGAATTATTATAAATATTTAAATAAAATATATTAAAGTTTCTTATATGCTAATGATATTTAGTTATGTTATTATTATGCTATCGCAATATCGACAATGTCGTCTATTTTAAGCTGGAAGATAATTGGTAAGAAAATGGGATTTATAGGAATACCTGAGTAGTGAGTATTACGAATTTACGGAGAATGATGATTGAATCATATTATTACTAGGTATTATAGATTTGGCTATAAAATTGTTTTTAATAATAATAATAATTTATTTTAACTTCTTCATAATAATATTTACATTTAATTACAATATTAATTAATGAACTATATACAATTGTACAGTATATAATATATTGATAAAAATTAATGCATTTATACAATAATATTTATAATTTATTATATATATTATGTTCATTGTTTAAACATTCACATTTTATAAAAAAGTATTTAAATAATGAAAATAATATACCTATAAAGTAAAAAAAACGTAATCTCTGAAATATAATATTTATTTGTGGGTCACCAATATTTTGATTATGTTTATAGGCCCCTAAAATAGTTTGGCCCCGGGACCAAAATTATCTTAATCTGGGCTTAAATGTGTTATGCAATAATAATAGGTACCTAATGAGCTAGACATTAAATATTTTTTTATAAAACAAATTTAGATGTAGGCATGTAGCCCCAAATTTCAATTAGGGATGCAATAGGACTTATGTCTTGAGTCTCTCATCTCATTCCAATTGCATGAAAAAAAAATTGTAGTTTTAAGTATATATCTATATGATATTTTTAATTTTTTTTTGATTTTTTTCCCAATTATTTTATGATTATCTAATTATACATTTTGGATAATCTTTTATGATTGAAAATTATGATATAGGCACACATAAAAAAAAATAGATAGCTACATTTAGTGATATAATTTGTATTATCATTTATCACGAACCGTGTTGTAGAATATAGATATGTTATTTATACACTTTATACTATACACACTACACAGGTACTTAGATAGAATATATTACTATAATAACTAATAAGTACGAACTATAAGATAGGTACTATAAGAACGTAAGTCTATAAAAAATATATACCTTAATTAGCAATATAACATTTAAATTTAAAAATGTGACAAACACATTTAGTTTATTAGAAGTGAGAAGTCCTATTAAAATTAATTATAATGTTCATAAATTATAGTCATGAATTAATATTATATGGCTTTAAATTATATGATAAAAAATATAAATTATTAATAAGTTAGATACTTTTTAAAACCAATTATATTGAGTTCATATATTTTAATCAAATTTATTTAACTCAATTGGTTGGCATTAAGTGTATCCTTAGTATAACTATAAATTATAGTTTTAAATCTTTAAGTTATGGTTTTAATGTTACGTTATGTTATGGGAATGATCAGTCATTCCAAAAAAGAAAAAAGAAAACATCTCAAATGACACATACGATTAAGAATTTATTTATTTATTGTGAAATGTAATACACATATCTTTATATATATATATATATATATAATTATGTGTTATTGTTTTAGTGTGTACAACGGGTAAATGTTGTTTAAGACATCAATGTGTTAGCGCAATTTATTGTTGAAATAGGTATGTATGCAATTGGAAATAATTATAATTCAATGAAAAGACAACTTAAAAATACATTTTTTAATATATAAATTGTTATTTCCAGTGATAAAAGTACATACGTAAGATGAAGTCAAACGGTTATTTGTATGATATAGAAAGTAAAACTGTCCATCGTTATGCTCAATTGACAATTAGTTACCTACCTATACTGTTGGTCGGAACCAACTCGATTACGTAAACTCGGTCGAATATCATCCGTATTGTGCGTGTATAAACGATTCGCGCCAAATTATCTAGTTACCTAACCCCAATGTAACCCAACAAACGTAACGGTCACAAATGAGTAGCTACTTAAAAATATTTATTTGGTCTGGTGGTCAGTATACTTTTGTCATCAACTGTAAACAATATTGAAAAAAATAAATATTTTATTAATGAAGACTGAAGAAATGTATAATTTAATCACCAGGCCAGTATACACTGACCATCTTTATTGCAATCGTATTTGTACAAATATTTTTCAATTAATTTATTCATCTGCCCAATTATATAGCTATTGTCAATTTACTCATGAAAAAACAATAGGCACCTTTGATATAAATTACAACATTACCTAGTAAATATTGAAAAACAACGCTGCAGTCCTTATAAAAGCATGTACTTAATATCATGCTTAAAAGCATGTCTTAATATTTTAGATTAATTTCAGCCAGAATCATTAAACAAAGATAAACACATTAAAATATATTTATAATAAGAAAAATATTTTTGATAATATTTAAGTGTAGATATCATATTCATAACAGAGTTTTAGAAAATAAATAATGTACCTATACTTCCTACCTAAATACATATATTTATGTTTTATAATATAATATTATTATTGTTCAATAGGTTTGTATTATTTTTCATATTCCTCTCTCGTCTTACATTTATTTTGATTTCCTTGACTACCTCAATCTATTTTCTTTTATTCTATTACTTATTGTTAATTTTAAAATACCTCTATAATATTATAATTTATATTCTTTTGTCAATGAATCATTTTTATCGCTTTGAACATCCGTCCAAATATTTAAGTTTCATTCGCAATTCACATTGCCGTTTTAATAATATAATATATGCCATATAAATGGTATCACATATAAATTTTGTCATTATAATCACCTTGTCATATTTTTATCACGATTTCCTTGTCAATTATTAATGTTATTAATATCCTATATTGTTGATCGAAACTATTCATGCAATATTTTAATAACAAAATTAAATTATATGCATTAGGATTTGGGATGGATCAAAATTAAATATAATAAGTACATCGAATCTCCCGTACAACTTTTAAAAAGTAAATTGTCAGATATTGGAAACATTTAATCTTATAGAATCAACCTTAATGGTATATTGTATATTAAGAATTCAGATGATTGTACCAATGTTATAATATATTACATTAGTAGATACATATTCTATTATACCTATAAGAATTATATTATAAATATATGTAACTTGAAATTGTCAACTTTAGTCTTTAATAGTAGATAAAGGGTATACACTAGGTATGTCACTATACAGTATCAATACTCGTCAGTCATCATTATGAAATTAAAAAAAATCTAAAACGTATAAAATAAATATTAACCTAATCTAACCTAATCGAACAAATCTTTAATTCGTTAATGTATTATACTATAGGTAATATAAGAAAATAAGAAGTTAAAAATGTTCCTTGTCATTTCATTTGGATTTGGACAAACTGATATACCTGCAGTGTGTGCAATCGTCTCCGTCTCACTAATACATAATAATATGGACAATTTAACGTTCAGAAGAATCCGTTTACTCTGTCATTTTTAATAGAAGAGTGATATGACCTATTATCAAACTTAAAGATAAGAATATTATCCAGGGCCCCGTTAAAAAAGTTTTTTTTTATATTTTAATTTAAAGCAAGTTATTAGCGTTTTTAAAATACGCAACTTACAATTTCAAAATGCTCATAACTTGCTTCAAAATTAAAATATCAATAAAACCTTTCGAGGTGCCATAGATAATATTTTTTTTGAAAATGTTAAAACGTATACAGTTTATAAAAAATACACTGGCATATGTTAATATTTTGTCAAAGTTCCACGTGCCTAGCTATAGGCCCGAGTATAGGCCTAATAGGGTAAATATACTAATCTATATGGGTAATATACATTATACTTAATACCTAATTAGTATATTTATTTTTTATCATTATTAATACCTAGCTTATTTATTTTAATTCAAATAATGAAATTATGTTAAATCTATGGTAAAATAATACTATGCCTAATGAATTTGTGATAATTTTACATACTCACAGACTACAAAAACAGATTTTTACAAATTATTGTAAATGTACATTATACAATACATTTCTAATCAATAGCTGTGCTTAAAAAACTTTTGTTATAGGTACTTTTGTTTTAAAAAATGTAGTATCCGTTAAAATAATAGGACATTTAGTTGTTATGTATTCGTATATTATAATGTTGCATTGATTAGAACCTAAACTTTATGTGGTTCGGGACAAATATAACAGTAAACTAATCAAATAATCACGAATATTTAGTTAAAATATATTGATTTTCTTTATGATAAACAAAAATATTTTAACTTGACATAATTTTGAATTTGTTTTATAATAGAATGGCGTTTACACTAATAATAGTTTCAACTTATACAAGTTAATAGCTAATGAGCCATAACAAGGAGAACAATGAGGTGGCGTTTTTTTTATTCAATATAATGTTTTAAACTTATAAAACATAGGAATATGACATTATCGAAAATATATTATATGAATAATATCGTTTTTATACAGGTTTAGCGAATTTAATAATGTATGCAATCCTATTAATAGATACCTACTGAACGTAATAATGCTGTAAGCTATGTAATTTGAATATTGGATCGCCATACTATTATTTAATATATTTTTTTAGAATACGGATATTTAAAATAAATAGATTGTACGGTAGATATACAGGACGTGACAGGGCGTAACAAAACTAAAAATTCGACTTAAAAATAATGGTTCAATTGTACACCGTTTGACGGTTTTAAAACGAACGGATTTTAACACGTACCTGTGTAATACTGCATAATACGTGGGACACGCGCAATAGTGTGTATATAAATTCGCGTGTTTCGTGCGGGCACCTATAAAAGAGCATAAACGGTCGATTTGCAAAAAAAAAAATAAAACCGATGATGTTGTTACAGATGCTTCGGAGTTTGCGTATGGCCAAAGTGTAATCAATAATAAATTATTTAATAATGCATAAAAATAATATTATATTGGAATTTTACGGAGGTCCATTGTGCGTGCGGGCGCGACGAAACCTGTATTATTAGTTATAGGTAGTAACCTAACTATACGGTACGCGTGTGTTAGAACAACGAGGAGTGGACTCTTTTTTTTTTCTCATTTCGTACGCACCATGACCAGTGGGACCACTATATAGGTGGATAGACGTATACTTATAACGAATATATTATCGTTTTACGTGTTGCGAAACTAGTGGACGAACCAGCGAGCAGGGTCAAGCGCGGCGATGTGTTTTGGAAAAAGAGTGACTCGGTGACGTTGGTATTTTTCATTATTAATATTTATTTGGTTGTTTTTTTTTTGGTTTTTAATGCAATTGATTAGCAGTCGGAAATCGTTGCGAAGGACGGTGGTACGCTCCCGCCCACATGCACATACAAGCGGACCACATAACATTTTATACGCGACTCGGACGATACGCGCGCGCGCACACGACAAACGCAAACACACACACAAACACGCACATACACAAACGTTTGTCCGCGACCCGCCGGTTGGCATGGAAATTTGAAACGCAGCGCTCGTCGGTGCGAGAAAACTTTTTCCAAATTTCACAACAACAAAAAAAAACCTGAGCGAACGTAATGCGTTTATGCGTATACATACAACTACATACCTAAAACTCCAACACTATATTATATTATACTATAAACAACTACAATGTAGTTACTACATATTTAAGCTATAAATAGTTTACATTCTAGTGTGTACTTGCCCCAATATTTTTATTTTTTTTTTACCTCCATATGATGATAACACGTATATTATGTATGAAACGTATTGTAGCGATGACATCGATATTATGCGTGAGATGTCGATGGTAATTTTGTCAAGTAGGTATGCATTATGTTATTACGTAGTATATAACCATAATATAGGTACCATCGATGTATCATCATATAATCGTGATAGCATAATTTATTCTATATAAGTGAATTTTAAAAGCATTTTTTTTACTTACTAATCATACGATATAAGCACACAGTGGCAGCAACAGCTGCAGTAGAACGGTGCCGCGTACGATAACTGTCGGTCTTCGCGCGCAATCGTCCACTCTGTCAGGTATGGTTGATAACGGTGCTCGAAGCTTTTAAGTTCGTGAAACTGCTTTTCTTCTACCGCGGTCGTCTTGAGTGCGGTGTACGAACGACGGGTCGTCACATTTTTCTCATGATTAGGCGGGAGAATTATCGAAATAAATATCGCCAGCGACAATTTCACAGCGGAATACGCTGACGCACCGTGCGTGTAATATAATATATTTGAACAAAATAATGACGAAAATGGCAAAAACGACGATGGCGATGATAACAGCCAAAACAACAACAATAATGAGTAGAATATCGTATAACAACTTACTGGCCGTATTACACGTCGCTGGTACACTGCTGGCAAACGGTGTGGTTACAGAGTAGGCCAGCAAGCTCTCTCTCCGCGGCGGCGGCGGAAAAAAAACCATACACACGACAACAAAACAAAACCCGTCCGATGGTGGGGCGACCGAACGAATACACGTAACCAACAACACACTCACACGCGCGGGCGCTCGCGCTCGGCGACGGCCGTCGGAGTAGAGGTATCTAATACCTGTGCGCATAACGTCATGTAATAATAGTAATAATAATAATAATCTTATACCGCGGTACCCGCAGCAGGTATATACCTCGGTGCGTTTAATAAAATATATTATTTTAAAAACGCGTGTCACGTGCATATACGTCGTACATCTCCCAATAATATTTGTATAGTGGTATTATAGGTACATACATTATCGTATGGGTATTATAAATACCTAAATATATATATAATATTTTTATAATGTTATAACACGCGCGCACCTTCAGTAAGTAAATAAACCACCCATAAAATATCAAGACGGCGTACTATGTATAATATGTTTATGGTTAGGTGCTATTGCGCGGATGTTAGAATGATAATATTATTATTGTAATATATTTTATTTTGTACACACACGAAACGCGCGTAATATTACCTATGCGAGAATCATCTTTGGCAAGAGTGGGGTGGTGGTGGTGGTCGAGGCGGTGGGATGCGTGTGAATCGTATTACCTACGCGCACCCGACTTTTTTTCCTCTTCTTCTCTTGTCGTCGTCATTCGGACGCTGGACGGCCACGGAAGACTGCCGACGCCGCACCGGGTGGACGATATATCGTCTGCGGTGTGCGCGCGTATAGTATCGCATGTAGTGGCGTGCGGCGTGGCCGGCCGAACGTGACGGAGACGCGACGGACCGGCGCGCCACGGCTGAACCTTACATGTCGTGACCGCCGCGCATCCCCTGCCTTTTTTTCACCGTGCACTTTTACTAGGTTCCTGTATCATATTATCATGCCTTACGACGCGGCCCGGTCGACAAATTTATAGTCGATTCTCGCCGGGCGGGAGAACCGATACGATTATAATATTAATATTATAGTGATATTATAGCTGTTCATTTATCATCATCGTTGATTGAAACATAATTACGGTATCATATTTTTAGGTGTAGTTTTATAATAGTATTACGTTAGAAGTTGGTGAGCGTACGCGATAGAGTTGTAGGCATCGCACGCGTTATATATAGTCGCATTGTTGGTACCTACGCGCTCGCATTGTTATCGTTATTACTAATTAGTAATTACCTAGTAAAGTCACCTACCAATATTTCTAATCGTACTATTATACTGCAATAAGACGTGATCACATATTATAGTGACCGGGTGCGTTGGGGGAGGGGGGGGGGAGACGTGAGACGGTCACAGCGGTTCTCCGCCCCGCCAGTTCCGGTTAACGCCACATGCCGCGGCACAACAACTTGCGAAGACGGCAGTGAATATAATATTATTATGTATAGGTATAGTGGTAATATGATATTATTATAATAATATTATGCACGCTGCACCTGCAGTCGGGCCCGGTGTTGAAACCAGTGTTATAATATTACGACTTAGGTACAGGTACAGGTACGATTTTTTTTTTTTTATCCTTATTAATTATACCTGCGTCGTAGGCAAATACAATTCATTATCAAGAAACGTATCGACAAAATTAATGTTTTATTTTTATTATCAAATTTATTAATTCCACGAATAACTCGTATACTGCTATATAGTGTTATCGAGATCGATGTTTTGTAGTTTGTATTAATTTTATTCGTGCACTTAACCAAATTTGGTTTTGAATAAGTACGCATCTGAGAATTTCACGAACCACCGAGCTTGTCACTTTTACAACTTTCTCGTATTTACATAATACGAATTACCATAATTTCGTGTCACTGAACTTGAATAAACTCGATGAGAAAAGTTCTCATCAGGTTATTAGCCTGTCCTCGGTCGCAAGACATTCGACTATAAATTAAGTAGGTATATTTTATTTGGACCTACAAGATTTTAGAATAATATTATCAATGTTAGTTATGCATTTTACAATCACATAGAAAACCTGTTTTTTTTCATTCTGCTCGTCATCACGATTCCGCTGTTGACCTGTGTTATATTTCTAGTATATTTTGTACCTATAGTCGATTCAAGTAATATATAATAATGGACAATGATATTGAACAAAATATTAAAATAACACTATTTGTTAGTAGCTATCCATGTAGTAAGAATTAGGTACTGTTAAATGCTAAAACTGCAGCAGTTTTCCCTTTTTCAGTAAAGTTATACGTAATTAAGCATTTGATTTCTTTTAAAATAATAAAATAATAAATAACTGTAGAACAATTTTTTTTCCAAACTAAGTATAAAAGATTTTTTAAAGTATTTAGAGTAACAATATATATTTTAGAATATACATTATTCATTGTATTACCTATACCCACTACTGATTACATACTTACCTATTATTAAAATAATATAGGATACCAAAACCATGAATAATCACTTATAGATAATATTATGCAATAAAATGTGTTTCATTTCTGGGAAATTTGTTTTTTTTCTTAGTGGATGAAAATAAATTTAATGTTATCTTACTTATCGTAAACATTGTGTAAGGCGGCCAAGGTTTGGAAATAAGCAGTTGTATGAAAATTGAAAACGGTCAGTTTCACAAAAATTATTTCTCATTATAATAAATAAAATATCAAAAGTACTAAATAATATTATTAATATTTGTAAAAAATTCAAAAAAATTATTCCTAGTACTATTCTGCAGAATAACTGATTAATAGAATATGGTTTCATAGACACCAATTATGGATTATTGACAGTTTTACCAGTGACATTGAGCATACGTTTAATCAGTTGCCATTTATGTATTTTATTACCTAGGTACCTTCTAAATAATATAAAATATTATACATTTTGCCATCAAACAATGGTGATTAGTGCATACCTACTGATTATGGCATACTGCATCACTGCATCAGTATTCAGTACAACATTACTGATATATACTAAGCTTATACATTGAGTATCTTCAAACGTGTAGCTATTTTACACTCTCATCGCCACACTTGAGTCTTGCAAGATGCAACATTATAACTTATAACTTATGATAGTACCTATAACGTGATAGTTTTAACTATCTTATGCGTATTCATTACGTTCTTGGTCCAATTTAACTCAATTGTTTTAATATGAATTGGTAAGCTAAATAATTTGTGATTTTACAAATCATAATATATAGGTACAATTGTACATAAATAAAAGACAATAATTAAAAAAAAAAATCATTCAAATAATTGATTTATTGCATAAAAAAATCATTTTTTTGATATATCTGTTTACGTATAAATAAATACAATAAATACGATAAATGATTTTTTTTTTTATATAGGTACCCAATGTAGGCAATATAGTCGTATAGGTTTAGTTATCAACGATGTATAATTCAAGCACCCAAATAACCATTTAAGTGAATAATTCAAAGGACTAAAAGGTTCTAAATCGACACAATTTACAAATTTAGTGGTCTAAATAGAAGCATTTAGTTTTTAACCATAGTGTTAGGCTCAATAGGTTCTGAATACATTATAAAATTAATAACTGATAACCAAAAAGTATTAATTTATATTCATTGTGTCAAAGTTAACCATACAACAATCATAAGAAAGTTGTTCAATATTATTATTAATTATTGTTACATTTATCAATAAAAATAATTGTGTAAAAATTGGTGTCTACCATCATATTATTTTAGATTTAACAACTCAACACATCCTCATTTATTTGACAGAATTTTTTTTTCCGAGAGACACATATTTAGCTCAGAAGAAAATCGGTCAAACTAAATAAAAAAATATATATTAACTATATAGGTAGGCACCTAATTCATGTATCTACAGACAAATTTGGTTTTTAACTAAAATATTTAAAACATTTTTTACGTTAAGTTTTGCTTAGAACAAAAACAAATTTTAACACTTGACGCAGATTGCAAAACAATTAAGTTAATTTTTAGATTTTGACAATCATTAAAAATCAATCAAGATATTATAGTTTGAAGCTTAAAATGGCGCTTCCAAACAATTTGATATTTCAAGATAGTTTTGAATTTTGGTTTTGAATCGATGGCATGTATATTTCTATAATATTATATACAAATATTGTAGTTATCTTGTTGACTATAGTAAAAAAGTCGTCATATCTGATTCTGACTTATGAAACTTCATCCCTTTCATGGAATTCGATACACGTTCTCTTGAGGAAAAATAACACTTTAATCCTAGGAGATCTCGAATGATGGTTCATGTGACGTGTTTAAGCTAAGATTATAGCTTACGTTCACGCCGTTCACGGTCTAATTATTTTTTGCTATTTATTTAAGTCTTTTCTTTTTTTTAGATCAGTAAAGGATTTTATCAAAAAGACTAAAGCAAAGTAGGCATGTGAATATCAAAACCAATCTCAATAATACTATGATGTTTGCACGGGTATAATAAAATTGATTTAGTGCAATATTTTATTGTATTTAAAAACTTTAAGGTTATATATATACCTATATAATATTGAGAGAATTGAAAAATATTTACAGATCAAAGTAGTTGAAAAATTATAATAGAGCAGTACCTACATAAGAAATAAAATGTAATATATTTGAATATTGGTATTATTTATTACGCTCGGATAAATGACGAAATTGGCCAAACATCAGAAATGCCCAAGCAAAACGTCATATATCGGGAAAACTTAGTAAGTTATGACTTGTGACTAAGGCAAACATAATTTGGATAAATTTTTTAGTTTATTTTTTAGTGTATCTTTGGATTTTCCTTAACATTTACCATAATGATTATGTCCATGTTTTCACATTAATCAAAATATTTATTGTTTTTTTTTTTTTTTTTTTTTTTTAATGATAGAATGCATATATGCGTCCAAGCACCATACCAATGAAAAAGTTGAGTGCAAAGAACAATTGATTAGCACGCATTATAGCAAGGATGGGATTAACAACAAAATGCCATTGAGAACAGCGAGTATTCAGAATTCGTTTTCTGGGGTACAAAGATTTATTTTTGTTCTTGCATAGTTATATGTACTACGAGGAGCTTTCTGAGGATTTCCTGATTTCAACTTTTGCCCGTAACATAGATATACTTATGTATACTAATATAATTACATCATTGAGCATCTTAAAGATTCATGTCATGCGTTATACATCATCGAAATAGCGCGTGTAAAATGTTAATGATATTATTTATTACATACGTGATCATATAAGCAACTTATTAACAACTATCGATAAATATTGTTTTTTTAAATTTTTTTTTTTTATTATATTATACATACAATTGAATAATAAAAAAAAAAAAATTATATACCTTCCGTAAGCATAGCTTGTGTCGACGGTATAGAGTTAACTATTTTATATAATATGTAATATGTAAATTTACAATTTGATTTTAGGTGAATACATACTTATTATGAACAATACAATACAGTAAATTATTTCTTATAGATTAGATTTTTAAGAGAAAAAAAAGAAAATTGTTAGCCCTAAATATTTAAAATTATTTTTAATAGATAATGAATCAATAAAAAAAAATATTTCAATGATTAATAATATATTGACCTAATATTTTGTGTACCTACCTATTATTTTCATTGTAAATTTTTTTCTAAAAGAGTATGAAATTATATAATTAAACATATATAGTGTCTAAGATTTTTATCCAAACCTAGCTATCTAAAACTACACCATGTAATATTCAATTTCGTCAAAATTTGAACTTCAAACGTATAAAAAATAATATGCTTGATATAAGAACATTTTGTTAGGAATCTTATATTCAATTTTCAAGACTACAATATTGTATTGACAATTAAAAAAAAATAAAAATTCAATTATTTAAAATACTTAGTCTAAATTGTTTGAAAATGTCATCAAAAAATCAATTCGTCAATATTTAAATTTCAGGCGCTCATAAAAGTATTTGCGAAATTGCACTCAACTTTTTTTAATATTCTAATAATAAAAATGTTTATGGTACTTACTTTTGATTTGTGTTTTTTTTTTTTTTTTATAGTGTTGGGCTTGGTTATAAACTTTGGTAATTTAATAAAAAAATATCCTATATAAGTTGTTACTTATTCTTATAGCGATTTAAAAAATATAGGTATTAAAAATACGTATGAACGGGTTTTTTTTGAAAATGAGTGAAGTTTTAATTTTTATAAAATTTGTCGAATTTATGAAAATTACTATCACAGTTTTATATGGACATTAGAAATTAATTTATAATAGGCATTAAACGAAAATAATAAATTCGAAAATAAATTTAACATATTATGTACATTATGCCTTATGGTAAAACAAATTAATATAAAAATAATATAAATAAACGTATCTGCTCAGAACCGTTTTTCATATGCAATACTCTATCATTAAATTCAAATTAAATACGTCCATTATAGTGACATACTCAATGACGAGATACACTCTAATTAGGAACAAATATATCAATATTTAAAACTCTCGTTTCACTGAATCACGAGGATAAGATGGCCAGGCGAGATGAGTACACAAAATTGAGTTATTGGGTGTATATACCTAGTATATATAGAGCGATTGCGGTTGGTGCAATCTTCAGATCCTGTTAACCACCGCGATAACACAACTTTCCGACGAAAAGTACCTAGTCTCATGCACACATCTAATGGTATGGTGGGGAGGGGGTGATACTCATTATCTTCTATACATTATTTCGTTTTATCTTTTCATATTATTAAAAAAATATGCAAATTTGTTATAACAGATTAAATTATATAAATATATACTATAAACGTTATTTATTATTTTCAGATTAAATTATGTTGTGCTTATTATATTTCATCGGGCCGAGTTAACAACAAAAAAGCTAATCGAGGACTCTGTTTAAATTTTTTCGAATTAAGACCTATTTTTTGGGTTATTAGTGATTTTTTTGGACAAAAAAATAATTCTATACTATTCTGTGGGGGGTGATAGTTTTACATTAAATTTAAGGGACCCCATGACAAAACAAGTTTGATGAAATCTGACAATCTGCAGTTGCACAAACTAATGTGTCTAGGATTTTGGAAATAATATTTAGATTAGTATTATAATTTATAGGTACATAATATTATGATCTTTATGACGCGGCGTAATGTTTTTCACGGAATTACTTTTTTTGTACGAATAATAATCATTTGAATAGTATTAACCTTTAAAATAACTGTACATTTACATATTAATAAACTAATAAAAATGTTGATATGTAACATCATATACTATTGTATAATATAGGTAATATTGTAATAATATAACCATAAAAGCTGAGTAACTTTTATGAAAAACAATGAATTGTAGACTATCGGATATTCATTTTATTGTAAATAAAACACAATAAATGACAAACAAATATAATTGTATTTTATTACACTGTAGAAATCAAAGCAAACAGATAATCTTTGTTTTTGTAGACTGAGTTAATATTGAAACAATTTATTTTGAAATTTGTCATTAGAGCTCTAACTTCCTTACTTTCCCCACCTCTGAAAGAATCCCATTCTTTGACATTTGCAATTTACTCCCCAAAGATTGCAACGACAGGAACTACTGTTACAACAGTACTTGGGCCTGTGGTCGCAGTTTTCTCCTCTTGGCACACAATATCTACGGAATATTCTATGAGACGACAGTTTCCTTATTCAACAAAAAATAGATAAAACAGAACATTTTTAATATTATATTACTTCCATAAAAATTGTTTTTTGATTCTATATAACATAATTAATTCAATGGAAAAATTATATTGAAATAATTTTAATGATGTTTATTCTTACCTTTTTTGTACATCAGGAAAATCTAAAGCAAATCCATTGTCATCTGCATCCTTATCCATGTATTCTTCTATGTCTGTCAATAGTTCAACTCCATTTTCTTCTAAAACAAAAATAAAAGTATACCCACGAGTTGTTTTTTTGTGTTATACTTCTTAAATACATTAATAATAGAAATATGTTAAAAAGAGTAACATGTTTTAGCATCAGAAGTTTGACAGAATTAGGTATACTGCTGTACAAATATATTATACGTGCCTACTATAATCTTACAAGTTATATTTTATGTACATAAATATATTATAATTTTATTAATTAAATAAATTTAATTGTCAGTATCCAAGTATAAAAGCTACAAAATAATATAATAATAACTATACAATATGCTTATACATTGTACATACGCCTTATTTGTATAGCTATGTACACTATTTGTACCTATTTAGTTTTAAGTTCATTAATATTAATTTCAATGGAATCTTACAGGTTTATGTTGGATTATATTTTTACCTTATCGAATTTGATCACAACATTTTAATAATTATCTACATTTGAACTTTAAAACGCCTCGTCAAGAAATGTTTGTTTTGGTTACTTGTTCATAATTACACATTATTGAAAATTATGTAATAGGTAATAAATTTTGATCATTGAAACTTTTTTAGATTAACCTGTATATATTTTTAAGGTAAAATATTACAGTATTCTAAAAAAACTGAATTATTTAGTAAACCGTAGTATTATTTTGTATCATATCAAACAATGAAATGATCAATATGTATTATATTTATTAACAGTATAATATATATATTGTATACCTATCACCTGCACGGCTGCGCATAACAACTATTATATAATTTATTTGAAAGATTGGGTAACTATTTTTACTAAGTTATTTTTGTACTATTCAAAAATATTGTAAAATAATATTATATCTTATTAAGGCCACAATAACCAAGGGTGCCGAAGGGTAACCGAAGGAAGCCGTATTATTAAAATTGTTGTGACCCTTTTTTATATAGATCGTATAATATACTGGTTTTGAGTTTATAATATATTCATAAAATATATTCTAATACTATTAATATTGCATTATAAAATTTGAATATGATTTTCATATTATATTATGTAGTATAGTAGGTAATCATCAAACAATTTGTATTAAAAATGCTCTAGATAATCTGGAATTGTTTAATCTTCTATACATATAAAATTCAAATACCACTTAGTCACTGATTGCTGTAACTCAAAAACTATGCAACGTACGAACTTGAAATTTGGAATAGGGATTCTTCTCATATTTTTACCGTGCAATAAGAAAGGATTTGTCGAAATTCGTATTTTAAAGAGGTGCTCAAACAGGGATCTTGAGGTTCACGATTTTTTTTTTTTTTTTTTTTTTTCTATATTTGTTCATTGTAACGACCTCAAGGTCTTTGACAATGCTTATCACAAGTGGGTAGTAGGGAGATCATGTGATCTATTTATCTATGTATATATCACTATATGCATGATACTACCCCCCTTCTCCAAGAGGAGACATGTGCGGTCTTCACTCCCAGTGGAGTGGGACCTAGTTGGAAACCGGATGACGCAATCGGACGACAGCACGGGAAAATGGTGACTGCATAGAATCACACACATTTTTTTTGTACTTTGCTGAGGTTCACGATGAAAATTTTATTTTTTAAATAGTTGCCATTGGTTACAGTCTACAGTAGAAATTAGTATTTATTTATTATTGGTTTCCATTGGTTATTTGGGAAGATCAGATACAAGCTAGCACCAAATCAAATTATTGAACATTTCCTACCAAGGTGGAAGAGGTGTTCTTTTTCCGCGATCCGACATAGTCGGATTGCCTACCAGGGTGGCTGAGTTGCACTCACTGCAGAAAGTTACACCCAAAATCAGTTGAACAATCATAATTTTTTTTAAGTTTTAATTTTTTTACGGACAACGAAGTGCACGGGTTCAGCTTGGTATGAATGTTTGTGTGTAGATTAGACATCTGGGAAGAAGACAGGCTAATTTAAAAATGGTTAAATTTGGTTTTTTTTTATTCATCTGATATTAGTACGGTTAGGTTAGGTAGGGTTTTGTATTAATTGACTATCTTAATCCACCAACGGTGGAATACGACAAGCTTGGTATCACTTTGATACTTTAGAATTAAATCATACACTTGCGTACAAATTGCACGGGGTCCGCGAGTTATTGTATAGAGATGGAGTACACAAAATCAAAATGGATGCTAAGTAGGTTAGTTAGTAGGTTACTTAGTACCTATCAGTTGAAGGAACTAGCATTTAGTAAAAGGACTATAATATATAGGTATACATCGTAAGTATTTCGTAAATATTACGCATAGGCTGTTTATAATAAAAAACTAATGTGTAAGCCGTATATATATAGTTTAAAACACTATTAAATTTAATATATTTTTTGAATTACTTACATAATATCTTAATAATATAACTTTAAATTATAAAGGTAGAGATTGTATTATAGTTTATTAATATTGATATTCATTATGAATTACAATTAATTATTATAAGCTTCAAGTACAAACATGAAAGAATATGTACCTATGTAATATTTATAGCTATAAATTTGAAATAATTTTATTTTACTCAGATTATTTTGGTGTCCGTTTAACAAGGTGTGTTGTAAATATTGAAGTTTGCATTATATGAGCAAAAAATATTTGCGCTGGTTGTAAAACTGTTTATCAAAATATGAGATTCCCGAACACCTTTATCAAGACAAAGACATTTTTTATTAGCGAACATTACTTCTTAGAATATAAATTAAATTGCTTACATTTTTGTAAAAACAAATTGTTTAAAAAAATGTATATATATATATATATATTAATATAATAAACATTGAAAGTATTAAAACCAGCCATTAACTTAGTAGTCAAGGTATGTTTCTAATAAAAATAAAATAATAATATTTTTACTCGAAGATATTCGTTAAGGGAATTATCTTTTCTTTATACCATACATTTCAAAATTGAAATAACCTATTTTGAGACTAATTACCTTGTTGTTGAAGACAGAAGTGTTTTTATTATTATTATTTTTTTAATATATACCAAACGCATAATATACTAGAAATATTAATTTAAAAACTAGAGCTTTTATTATTAACGTTTTTGACCTTCACTCTAATAAGTGAACTTGGTGTACTGATGTTGAATTTCAAATAAGCTTAATATTAATTGTTTTTGAACGCTTATTCTAATCAGTTAAAAAAAATTATTTCTATACTTACCAATTGAATCTTTATCCAAGTAGTTATCCAGAGGTGATGCAGTTGACGTTTTTTGTAGCAAAATTAGAGATATATGAAAAACCATAAAAATGGTAACGAAGTACTTCATTTTTAATTTCTAAAATTAAAAAAAATTATAAGATATTTCTAATAAATCTGTAAAATAAAAATGAAGTCATAACATTATAATACATAGGTATACATATAGGCGCAATATACAAAGATAATATGTTTGTATATAATATCATGTATAAAATGATTTTATTAACATATTTAACTTAGAAACAAATTTAATATAAATTAAGATTGATGATTTATAATATTTTATATTATTCAATATAGTTAATAAGATAGAGCTTTTATTAGTTTTATGTTTGTACAATCGGTTTTACAAAAGCGATACCATTACGAATGTTATTTAAACTTCTGTTTATATCCACAGCTATATTTAAAAGTTATTATCAAACTTATAATGTTATGAAATTACCTGCCTAGCCTCGTAAATATTGCATATTTATTTCCATTTGAGTCTTAATTTATTTTCTTCGCTAACGCATGGTTTTAAAAACGAACAAATAACATAATGTAAAGCTGTACGTAATGTATTATGTGTCATTATACAATATATAAGCAGTAGCCAGGAACTATTAAATATCATACAAAACAATTATTTCATAGAAATGCAGTCATATAAGTAATATTATACATATTATATTCAAAAGGTACCTATTATTTTTTTACGATTTATTACCGATTGGTTGTACGAACGTATACATATACATTAAAGTTAAAATTAAAATAATAAAATGTTTAGGAGTCAACCTGGAACATTTAGTAGTTATTTATGAAATTCATCTTAGAACACATTCCAGTAGTTCGCATTACATTAAAACAATAGCTGTCGTTAACATAATAATGTGTTTATATAATGACCGATAATGTATGTTTGGCGTGTATACTTATGGGTACAACAAAGCGTTACACCTAGCAGCTATTACACAAAAACCTTTATAGTTATTCATATAAGTTATCCATAGAATAATGTGTTGTCAAATGAAGAAGATAATTCGACTTTAAATTTTCCACGGTCAGCATGAATTTCCTGGACAAATCAACTGAATAACTGTGTTCAAACAATATGAGTTAGTTAGGTGCTCGGACGTCTATGAATTTTGTTATTAAATTTAAATTTGCAACTAAACTAAAGACTTAAAATTATTGTTAATAAATATAAGTAGGTATATGTTTAAAATTAGATTTTATTAATTTCTTTATATAGATAGGTATACAGTTTTTTAGTAGTCCATTATTCTAAAATAATTTGATAATATAACGAAACTCGAAAATATGTGAAATAATATCTGTCATATCTGTAATTTTTTTTATTATTATTATCAGTTGGGACTAGGAAGTACTATTATACGAGTTTTGTGTTGGTAGTAATAAGTTACAAATAGGTGACTAATAAAAATCATTGGTTCATAATTTATAATAATTCATACCCAAGAGAATTAATTTATATAATTTTTTTAACTCGAGTATCATGTTTCCCCTTATTTTAGCAAATAATACATCATATTTATACTATCTTTATATTAATATTATTTTTAGTTTTCAATAACTCAACTCATGATCATTAGTTTAAGTTGGTAAAGTAAGATCGGTTCCTAAAAAATATATTCAAAATCCTAACAAAATAATATTTCATAAAACATTCAATGCAATTTATAATAAATTATACTTAAACAATTAAAATACATTGTATTATTTCAACCGTAAATGTATATAATTTATTGTTATGCTGAGTTAAAAAAAAATGTTATTATTAAAACAGCTGTATATTGAATACGAAATTGTATATTCTAATCTTATTATTATTCAATATAATGGAATATTATATACCTAGGAAAGTACTGTATTTGTATTTTGTTTTGATATGTACCTATCAGAGTAAAGGCAACCTTTAAATGACAATTAGTATTTAATTGTAGAGTTCAATTTTTAAAATCTGGTATAGATTACTGCTTAAAATATGTATTTATTTATTTTTATTGAAATAAAAACTAACGTTCCAATGTTTATAAAGCAAATATTTATCAATATTGTGGAAACATTTAACGAATCAGAACCATGATTATCTCTATCAAAATCAATAATCATCGTGGCCACCTTTATCTATCTACTCAACCAAATTTAATATCTCTTAACCATACTGTCGTATTTTTATTCATTTCTATATAGTATTCTATATTTATACAAATAAATATAGTATGTCAATCTATCACAAAACAGTGACTACCGATTCCAATGGTTATTTTAAATAAAAAAAATTATCAATTGAATTATGTCTGAATAAATTGGTCTTTTATTTGTGCGATTTATATCCAACATAGACCGTTATTAAACATTGAAACAATTAAATAATAATGTTTTAGTTTTATAAAGTGATTATGGTTTGTTTATTAAGTGCCATTTTTAATAAAAAAAACAAAACAAATAATAGTGGAAATATTTTACATAAATATCGTTTCATATAATGAAATATATACTTTAAAACGAGATTACGGAATTTAATTTATGGATTATCATTATTTATATGGATATACATTTTTAGCTGTTATTTTTAATTAAATTTGTATAATTTATAAGGTGTATTTATAAAAACAATGAACTTTAAGTAATTTTAGCTAATAACCACTGTAAGTAAAAGCTTATATAAGATAAAAATAAGATAATAAACTTTAGCTTAATTTATAGTATTTAATCAAGTAAAAGACAAAAATACCATAATTACTTTAATAAATTTTATTACTATTATATAATATATTATTATGTACGCATTTTATGTATTCTTTAAATTGTATAAATGTAATTGTTATTGCTCAACAATCATCAAAATATTATAATACATTTGACCACCTAACGTGAAACATAATATATTATCGTATAGACCGTTAAAAATCTCTATAAAAAAACAAATTACGATTAAAAATAACTTTAATCACTTTTTTATTATAAAATAGTGTAATTTAAGTATTTAATTTATAACATCAATATTAAATTACTTAAAAATATATAAAAAAAATTTATAAAACATATTTTGTATTTAGTTTACATATCACGGCGTAGTGTCTACAACTTTTATTCTTCCAATAAAAAAAATATAAAATACTATACCTTTTTGTTTAATAGCATACAACATATTTTACGCTTAATACATTTAGATAGAAAATTAGGGGCAGTATGTAACCAATCTGCTGTACAGTAGGATCCAATCGTATCTCGCAATTGTGTGAATTAATGTAATGGATGTATTAAATATAAATTCAATGATAAATCATTGCTATAAAAAGGGATTCTGAGCATTGACGATCTGTCAGCCTTATATCATATATCAATGTACCTACTTATTACCATTATTAATAGGTAGTAATTTTTTCTACATTCTATTATCTATAGTAACACGCAATTTTAAATAGGCAATAGCATAAAACTAACATAATTGTTTTGAAATTGTCATCGCGTATATTATAAAATATAGTAATGAACTTGAAAGTTTCAAATCCCCATGAATAGTTTTACTACAAAATAATTTAAATTGTTATTTTTTGTTAAAATATTGAATTTTGTCTAAATTCTAACTTAAAATATCAATAAGTGTAATAATATAATACAGTTTATATATTTTTAGATTTTTTGGTTCCAGTATCCTCATACATTGTATTAAATTTTCAAGCCTTAGATATAAAAATTTAAAATTTTATAATTTTATACATTTTCACTAAAAACAAAATCAGAACATTTTCGTAATTTTGACCAACTTTATTTTGTCAACATTTAAACTTACAGTATTATTAAAAGAATTATCATGGATATAATTGATATTTTATATACATTTTTAATATTTTTAAATAACTATAACAAAAATTTTAATTTTGTATAGAAATTTAAAACTTTTACACAAAGCAAAAAAAAATGTATCAATAATAATTTAAAAAAAAACTAAAATAAAGTCGAAATATTTTAAAAATTGAATCATTCATAGAAAATTACAAAATTAATATTTGGTGAATACTTAAATTATTACAGTTATTAAAATAGCAAATTTTGATTGAAGGAAAATAGTTCATTTGCGGGTGAATATCTTATGTCATAAAAACTTCAAACGTTCATAAAAAATTAATGTGACTTCCCGGCAACATTTTTTTTTTGTTAAAGGTTGAAAAACTTATAAGGATTCTTGTATTAATTTGTGATATCTTAGAAATAAAATATAAATAAAACTATAAAATAATTAATACAACATTTATATAATACATTTATGTATTACATTAATATTGTTTAAATAGATACATAATATTATCATGTTTACGTAATATGCATAATTTTTTTTTGATGACGCTGCTTAGTTAACTATATTAGACTAATTTAGGTTAAATTTAGGTTAATTTTTTTATTTTTATTTAAGTTAATCACATGTATAACTCTTATTCTTATACCGTTTATTTTCTTATTGCCCTTAAAATAATTGTTTATTGAGTTTATTTAATTAGGTAGTTCAATATGAAATTTGGTTTGTTTATTTATGTTACATTGGAGTGTATTATAACTACTAACGAAAAGGTAGTTTATAAAATATCAAACAAGTAATCTAATGAATATTTTTATTGAAACTAACCTAGGGTTACTAGTAAATATGTTAAATTGTATTTTTATTATTCATTATTTTATTTGTATGATAATATTATATATTTTTTAAATATATTAATAATTTCATAAGCATTTTCTTTTTTTTTTTTATAAAAGACATTTAAATGTTAAACTTTTGTATAAAAAGCATTAATATTTTATGTTAAAAATTATATAGTTTAATTTTTAATAAAAATATCGTCAGATTCTTAATACCTACATGGTACAATATGATAAAAATAAATAAATAACGTACCTCCTTACCTACCTAGATAATATTATTTTTATTTTAAATACCTATTATTATATTAAACTGAAATTATAAATATTAGTAAATGTAATAATATGTATATTGTATAATATGAAATCCGTTTATTTAATTATAAGTCCTATATTAAAAAAAATATAGCATATAAACTTACTTATAAGATGAGTATAGACGATGGAAAACGATGGACGTAAGAGTATGAAGTATACTGAGTGGATTCTGAACAATATTATGACAGTTCCTGCTTTTATAAGGAAGAACCGCCGAGCGAAGGGTGGAAAAATCACCCAACAAGCCTTGTAAGCGCAAACTCCTCTTTTGATTTGGGCCACACATAATAATAATGAATTATATTATGTTCTTTAGTTTCTCCGATGTTTATAACAAATATTTAATCAATACAATTATTCAAACTAAAATATAAATATAAAAAAGTATATATATATATTTATTTGTAAATATAGGTAGAGTAAAATACATAATAATACAATGTTAGTAAAATATTTTGATGTCATATTTTTGTTTTTGTTTTTTTTTGTTTTATTAAAATATTAACAATCTATACAATAGTGTATAATAATGAAAGCATATAAACAATAACTATTTATTTATAACTTATATGGGTTAATTAAATTAGTTAAAATACAAAACAAAATAATTATTTTATACTTTAACATAACGTGGTATTGGGTTTTGTAGTAATCATCTTAAATAAATTAAATTTAAAAATGCATTATTTTAATAATTTGTAGAAAAATAGTATTCATTTATTTTAAATAATATATTCTTTAAATAAACCGTAACGAATGTATTTTTATTTTTAAACTTGTCACTTACACGTTATGTTGTAATATCAATTCATTTCGAAAATAAAAATTAAAAATATACAATATTAGATCTATTTAAACTGGGAAAATTATAACTATAAAAATATTTACTATAAGTTTATATTGAATTGTTCGACTTTTTTGATTTTCAGCCATCTGTTATTGGAAATGTTAAATGTATATGAGTTTGTTAATCCTGTATTAAATTGAGTCCCCCCTCAAAATTGGCTTTTGGATGAAATTATTTAGTATAGTCAGTATAGATATAATTTAAATTAATTATTATTGATTGATAGTAGTATCTTATCTAAGAACACTAATTAGTAAACTACGTATATAAAGTTAGATTAAAATTAATTTTGTGCATCTTGTATTATGATTTAAATAATTGAGTTATGCATATAGTTAAAATGTTTTAAAAACAGTGGAAAAAGTTTATGAAGAAAATCTATTAATTAATAAAATAAACGAAATGTCGTCAATGTCGTTTAATTTCCTACGGATAGCTTGTAAGTCAGACGCTAATTATTATAATATTATAATAAGATATTAACCAGGTTAATGGAAATATAAACACTTGAATACGTAATTGACTTTAGAAGTTTTGATATCATAAAAATGTATTAAGTATGAGGTACTTTCTTCAATAATTCAAAGTTAGATTGTCATCTATGAAATTAAGTATACGTTGTATATACTATTACACTTGGGTCTCTGGATTATAAACTTTCATAGGGTTTGCTAGTTTTAAAATTAAATTCACCATATGAAATGTTTAATAGGGTAAGTTATTTGTTATTTTATTTTATTTAATTCTCGGTATCACTCGCCATAAAATGAATATGAACAATAATGTCATAATGGAAATATATTACAACAGTAAGTTGTGAGTAGGTTAATTTTCATTGAATGTTAGTTTTCATGAAAAACTAAATAAATTATAACATCTAAAACTTCAATATGACATCCTGTAACATTTGAACATTTCATCATTGAGGCTGCACGTGAACGCTACTTTGGGCGTCAAACTAGTGTTTTAAACTATAAGTACTTACCTAGGTACTTATTTTTTAGTTTCTGAGTGAAGTGATTATTCAGTGATTATTTTTAAAATAATGTGTGTGGTTTTTTTTTCGTATAAAATTAAGGAGGTTTATGGTAGAATATTGTATCAAATTGTTGCTTTTTGGAGTCAAAAATAAAAATAAACTGTTCTGTACCAAAAAATGTATTTCCAAAACACCTATGATTCAGAGTAAATTATAAATAAAATTACTTTTGTTTGAAGGTATATTTCACTGATTTGAATAAATTATTAATTACCATATTAATTAACGGTTGGTACTTATTAACATTTAAGGCACAATTGATACTTAGTAATTTGTAGTGGAACCGAACAAATTCAATTTATTTTAGTACCTTTATATTTTGTTTTATTGCTTATTGCAATATAACAATTATAAATTGATAGGTATTGCTAAAACGAATACTCATAGTCATAAATTAACAATTAAAGCCTGATCGCACAGCCGCATAGGTAACATTCAATTTTAATTGTGAGCTAATGGTTCCTTAAAAACTATACAAAGGCTCATTACATTTTAGTGAATCATTAAATTGATTAATTGTTTATGCAGTCCTGTAAAAATATATTAAAATTTTTTTTTATTATTAAATAAGTCATTAAACATTAAATAAAATAATGTATTTATATAATAGGTATACATAGGTAGATGATAAATTATTGTTTGCAAAATATAGGGTGTAGATTGTAGGTAGTATCCCATGGACAAATGAGACACTACCTACAAGAAAATACGAAATAGGTACCTAAAGATACTCGAAATAGAATCACATTGTACATATTATATATATTAATATAATATATTGAAATTTACCAATACAGAGACCACTTCCAAAGTCATATTTTTTTTTATTCAGAAATCAGAATTATTGTATTTATATACATATAGTGTGTGTGTGTGTGTGTGTGTGTGTGTGTGTGTGTGTGTGTGTGTGTGTGTGTGTGTGTTTGTGTGTGTGTGTGTGGATCGTGTGTCACGTGGAAGTGAAACTTCTTTCGCAGTTGTTGGGTTAGTGGAATTTTATTTGTACCTATGCATCTGTAACAAAAATTGTATTTTATTATGACTATAAAAAATACTGTAATGTAAAAATGAACATTTTCATTGTATCAGATTGAAATATATTTATAAAAATATTTATAATTTTATTACAAAGTAAAATCAGTGATACAGTAATATTAATTGAAAAATACTGTATAAAAAAATTGTTCAATTAATTTTTTATAGTTTCTATAGCTACTCCTAATCATAACACCCGACAGTTACAGACATGTGACAAATTTTTCTTCTTGGTTCCGGCGAAAAGAAGTTTAAAAAAAACAGGAAAATCATTCTGCCGTGTAGAAAGTGTTGAGGGTACTTCGCCTTGAATAGGATGTATTTATATTTGAATTCATTGATGAAATATTTTTACATCATTGTATAAACTAATATACTATGGAGTATGGACGTCAAAATACGATTCTGAAAGGAGACGTTTTGTAAGCCTTTATTTTTAAGTATATTTTGCTATACATTTATACCTATATTATTATTTATGTTGACTATTATCTAGTAATTTATTTTAGTGTTGATAAGATTTTTAACACATTCATCGTTTAGTTCAGAAAATAAAATGTAAACTGAATTACTATACTGTCTATACTGTACAATTATGACACATTGAAAGATATACGATATATTATATACTACTTACATATTTTTCTGATGATAATAATATTAATACTCGTATTTTAAAAGACATATACGCCATCTACTGGTTAATAACTGACGCATTTATGATTATTTAAAGAGTTACATTCAGACTTTTATTAAACTTTGACAGATTAAATTTGGAGGAACCACACAATCTTTTCACGTGATTTTTGATGAAAGGGAGAATACCTAATAACAATTAATAATCATAATATTATTTACAAAAACTAATTAAAAATATATTTTATTAAATCAAATAATTACGAACACTTTCGTGATTGGTGATGTTTTTTATTATTATCTAATAAACTTTAGGCATTAAATTATTATTATTTACATACCATTATAGATGAACATAAAAATATTGTACTTCATACATTAGGTAGGTAAAGTTTTGTTTTTAATTTTTGTAATATACTTGTTCGTTAAAGTATATTAAACTGTAACAGTGGAAGTTCGGAACAGTAAAATAACAGTATGATTTGTATTTTTGTTTAATATTAATAATTATAATAATCTATAACAATAATAGCGTCATTTCATATAGGTACCTAATGTTCTCATAGATACAGGTATCGTCATAATATTATTTATTATATCATTTTTTTAGCCCCACGTCGACACGTGGTATATTTATAATGTTTCTTAGACTGAGTAATGAGTTCCTCCTTTGATTATTTGAAACTCGCTCTTAAAAATAAAATTATTTACAGAAAACATATTTTTATTGTATGGTTTCCAATTTATTTTATTTTATGTTATAAATAATATTATTCAACAATAACAGTTATAGATAAATTGAGATGTATTTTTATTAACCACTTTTGTTGCAATATTAGTCTCTTAATTTTAATTGTCTCTCGATGCCTTGTACATACTTCGTCGGTAATTTATGTACCCTAAAATAACAATATTAAGATAATAATATTGTCAATCCATTATACATTTATAAATTTATAAATATTAAATTATATTTTACCTAAGCCCATCGATTTTCTTTTGCATTGTATTACGTAATGCTTTTTCCCTGGCAGCTTCTGCTTGTTGGTATGTGATGCCTTCCTGAAAAAAGTCTTTTCTTTCCTTGATTCTTTCTAATTCTTTTTCACTAATCTGCTTCAGTAAATTTTTCCTATGTTCATCAAGTTTCTAATTTAAAAAAACATTGGGCTGTGATCAAAATTGAATTAAGTAATAATTTTAATCAACAGAATCATACCATTTTAGTTTGTCTATCAGATTCTTTGGTTTTTTCGATGTCCTCTACGTTGAGTTTAATAATTTTGTCAAACTCTTCTTTTTCCCTTTGTATTTCGAAAGCATAACTTTCCCTCTGTCCTTCAATTTGTTGTCGCCGAGCTTCCTTCAAATCTTCGTTTTGTTTTATTTTTCTTACAGCCTCTTCGTGTTCCTTACGTCGCCACTCTCGTTCTACCTACGCGTCCACTTTACTTGTTATAAATACACCACGTTTCTTATTAGTTATCAGTGAAATTACTTTGTCTTGTGTTCGGAGCGCATTTAGCTCATCTTTTGCGGCCTGAAAATCTTGCGTGGCCTTTTGATTTGCTTGAATCTTGGCGATTTCTTTTTCCTTAGACATTTTGAGTTTTTTCATCTCCTCTTCATATGCCATTTCCCGTTCATTCTTTTTTTTGTCGTATGCTTGTATCTACGTATGGAAATCAATATATATTTAAATATAAGTATTATTATTGTTATTATTTTAGATGGAGCGAGAAAGCTAGTGGTTTTACAATGGTTTTTAATTTTTTTATTAGTTATGAAAAACCGCTAAAAATGGGATTTAAATTTCTAAAGTTTGTTTATCATTTTTTTTATATTAATTTCTATCACCATAGAAACGAATAATATAAATAATAATATTATAATATTAATTTAACTTACAGGCTATAATAAATAATAACAATTTACAAAATCCAGACTGACAAACAGTCTCCGCTCAGAATCGTTTTCCTTATACAATAATATTATATCATTGACTTCAAGTTTAATACAATCTATTATACATTGACCCACTTGTAACCTACTGTACAGAAAAGAGGCATCCACTTACCCGTTTTTTTTTTTTTTGGTGGGGGGAGGGTCAAAAATACTTAGTGTTAGTAAATTCTATTCAATATAATTTAGATGTAGCACTTCAAAATGTATGTAGATACAACGTAAACTATCTTTAACATGTATATTGCATATATTTTTGTACAAATACCTGTAAGATTTCAACTTTGACTAATTCTTTTTCGATTGATTTTAAGTCTTTTAGCTGCGCATTAATTTGTAAAAATTCTTTTCTCATCTCAGCTTGTTTTATCAATTTATCCCTGTAATCTATCACTTCAGCCCGCTGAGCCTCAATTGCAGCTTCTGTACGAACCCTTGCATCCTAAACGAATAATTGTAACACATACATTGTATAATCGATCATTAATTATACTTCTGAAGCTCTAGCAGCTTCCCATTCTCTAGTAATCTCATTTTCTTTCATCTGTTGTACAATTTCTGTTGCTTGTAATTTTTTTTTTAATCTGTCAGCTTCTACCGCTTTTTCGTACTTCTTAGCTGCCAATAAACGCTGTTGTTCCATGATTTCCTCCGATCTGCGTTGTTCTTGTTTCATTTCTTTTCTAAAACGTATTTTAATCATTTTTGTCCACCATGGTATGTGAATTAAAATTTATGTTTAAAATGAGGTTGATTTTTTGTAAACTTATTATTTTAAATATAGAATTACATTATTTCTAATCTAATTTTAGCTGATGACAGATGCGTCGTTTCAGAATTTTTCGTAGAATAAAAAAAGCTAATAGCCAACCATAATCAGAGTGACAGAGTTGTTCGAATAATAGGTACTTGATTTCTGATTTTTGGTTGTAATGTACCAATATTATACATTATATTTTTATAATAAGCATAATTTTTGGTTGTTATTAATTTAACATATAGTCATCTTAATAATTTATCGTTTTCTCTTTAATACGGACGAAAACTAGTTGCTACTTTCTAGCTATATTACGTATATTAAAAGGGTCGCCAACCATCGTACCAACCTTTAGGTTGGTCATGTGCGTAATCTTAAACACACTTTTAAGCATTGCCTTTTTTTATTAGTATATATAAATTAAAGTATTTATTTACGATGAAAACCGTACAGTTTTCCGATAGAGAAATAATAAAAGAAGAAAATTATTAGATAATATTCAATTTATTATTATGCTGTATGTAATAATATAAATATTATAGGTACCAACATAAATAAATTGTGTTTGTTCACCAGACACTTAAAATGTTTAATATAGCTCACTTTTTATGAAAAGTTGGCGAGTGGGGACCCCTGGTATTAATATATGAACTTTTCCAATTTAATATTATGACCTTTTTGATTAATATTTTGTCGAACAAATTCTAAATATAATCCTATAATATAATTCCTAAGATTTATTTTTAAAAAACTAATTTACCATCAACGTTTGTTGACTCATTCAACTCGTAGTGAGTAATTTTATAATTGTATTTATGATAGTTCCTACGTTATTGAAACAAAATTGTTAGTAAATATTGCTGTAGTATTGTTTAGTTATAATACTCACTGTATAAGTTCTTTTTCTTCAATTTGCGCACATCTTATTGCATGGCATTTGGTACTCAATATTAACGAATTGCATTGTTTTATTTCGTACTCTTGTTCCTGCCTTAATTCATATGCTCTATTCAGTAAATAGTTAGTCTTTTTGTTTGCTTCTTCATCTAACTATTAAAAATAAAACGTATTTATCGAGGGTTATTATAATCTTTATTATCATAAAGAAATAAGCAAAATTAAGTTACGTAGTAGGTACAAGTAACAAAACAATTTTAATTAGGTAAATTATAGAGTTAGTTTGGGGATGGCTCGTATTTCTCTAACGTTACATGCCAACAATTGCTTGATTTTCCTGCGTGATATTAATTTATAAATGTGTATATTTAATGTATAAATAAAAATCTTATTATTTGTTATTAAAAAAAAAAAATACTGTTCTATGCAAAACAATTTCGCTTAGAAATTAAAATTACTTTTTTGGTATTTTGTTGTCATTTTATAAATAATTTTAATTGATTATACAATTTAAAATATGTGGCAAATATCGCTCACCTGAGCAAGTTTTGGCCCTTTAGTCTTAAACATGTTAAACTTTTGTAAATATTCTTTCCTGGCTTCGCTTTCAGCTTTAAGCCGTTCTTCGTTGGCAATGCGCTGTTGATTAGCCATTCGCCGTTCTTCCGCAGTGACCACCACGGCAGCATTTTTTAACCGACCGTACGTGTTTTTGTCCAGTACCCGTTTTCCCGGTAAAGACTGAATCGATTTACCTAATTTGTCCAGCTTACAAATATGCTGCTGTAATTTGTACTGGTCCAAATCACTGCGTGGCTGCTCTTTGGAGCTTTCTTCGGATTTCTTAATTTCATTATCATCCTTGCGGTCTATTTTGTACGCTTCACATGGTGTACGATATTTTTGAATTTCTATTTTTTTCGAAGGAATAGGTTCCACTAAAACATTATCGGAGAACTTTGTACTCATTTTTACAGTGCTTCGTTGAAAATAATTATTTATATAATATATAAGTATATAAACTGTAGATACTGGAAGAACTGGGACGTCAATAATATATCACGATTTTCAAAATACTTTATGATAGTGTATGAATCTATGTTTTAACAATTAAAAAAGTAGATATAACTTCCGAAAACTGTTCATAATAAATATAAACTACAAGTTTGTTTAATCGGTCACTATGAGTGCATATCGAGAAATATTAACATTTTGACGTCGTCCAAATGTTCCTGTATAATAAATTTAATATATTTTACCGGAAAATTTAGAGTAAATCAAGAAACACCGACCAGAAATATAATAGTCGGTAGGATATTACGATAATCATTATTATACTTTACACTTATCAGATGGACAGAATAGGGTATGCAAAGATAATAATATTTATATTCTTTATGTAACGCACCGTATATAGCAATCGTTGAGTCGAAACTCTAAAAAACTAACACAAATATCTGGGGTAAAAATAATCTCTAAATTATGGATTGGTTTCAAATGTTCAACCTTTTAACTATTGTGAGCTGCATTTGTATATAATTACAGTTAAAAATAATTGTTAGATTTGCTGAACAAAACAGACCATGTAGGTATAATTATGGTAAACGATAACACATTTTTTTTTTTTTTAGTAATAGCCAAATTTAAATATAGTTCATAATGAATTTTTAAATGAAAAATATCTAATCTATGCTTGCACTTTTATCTAGTGAAAAGTTTTATTTTTTTGTACTCAATGCAACGGTACTAATAATATAAATCAACAGATTGCAGTTTTTGTTTACGTAGCGGCTAAGTTATTGTTTAAATACAACTTCCCGAGGCCCATACACTCTTTGTACAGTATACGTTGTTTGTAACATCAGCCCAAATTAAAATAATATGCCCACATCTTCTCATATTTAACTAATAACACTCTTATAATATTTTTGAGATCCATTTAGCACCAATCACGGGAAAGAACCTAGTTCTATGCACACATCTCATATTATGTGTGGGGATGACACCACTAGAAGGCGATTCTTATATTATATTATCCTCCAAAAATGATTTCGTTTTATTTTCATTATCATATAAATAAAAAGTATGCAAATTCGTTATAGCAGAATTAAATTATAAAAATGTTGTTATTTTCAGATTAATCGACTCGGTATAAGTTTATATTACCTGCAATTTCCGGGCCCAGTTTACAACAAAAAAGGTAATCGCGGGCCCAGTTTAAATTTCTCACAGTGAATGTATTAATGAAAAAGATGTAATAAAAGATGTAACAATAATTATACTCGTAAGCAATAGAGTATAATATTATTATTGAGGTATTTTTACTGTTTCTCGGTTTGTAGATGTTATTAGGCCGTCGGAATTGCCGTGGTTATCGTTATTTATATCTACTAATCAGTTTAATCTAATACTTTTCCTATTGGAAACGTTTATTTTTTTACCTTTAGGTTTTTTGGGTGCATCATATTATGATAAATGTTTGCATTGCTCTATAAATGTGATAGAATATCCACTGTTTGACTTGAAACTTTATTTGCAACTAAGTCAGTGGCTTTGGACCCAGATTTCATATTTTCGGTACATTTTCGACATCATTCACTTTCGTTTTAAGGATCCTCAAGAATTAAGATTTAGATATAGGATGGATCAAAGTGTTTTATTTTCCAGGTATTAAAATTTATTCTCCATTCTCTTTTTATCGGTAGAAATATATTCTATTTTTTAGGGGTAGGTTTAAACATTTAGCTTCTCAAAAATGTAATAGATAAGATTCTCCGTATTTGATGTTGGTGAAAATTAGCGAAATTTCGCATCTACAATCTAAATATTGGTTATTTAACATACATTAACAATTTGACATAGATGTACATTTAATAATAAGTAATATTTTAGATTATTATAAATAATAGTAATAAAATATTTTGAAACTAATATGTTCACCATTAATGAAAGGACCAGTACAATTCAAATAGTAGGTACCTAATCCCAATTTGAAATCTATTTTAATTAACTAAAATATTTCAAACTAGTAAAATTAATCATCATAAACTACATTTTCAAAATATTGAAATTGATTTAGATTTTGGAAAAGTTAACAAAGCCTTGTTTCAGAACAAGGTAATATTTATAACTACAATAAATACATTTTTATTTTTATACAATTTTAAAATATTTACATACAATTTAAATTTACCCAACACTTTAAATATCAAGTGCAACAAATAAGTACTACGAGAAGTGTTGTTTCACTTTTCACTCGATTAAAATAATATAATTGTTCTCAAATTTAGTATTTGATATATTACACAAGCCTGTAAATCAAAACGTAAATCAAAACAACGGTCTATACAACGTGTAACGTATAAGAACGTCAGCTATTAAACAATATTTGAAATTATACCTATATAAATCACATTATATTACAATAATACAAATTAATATTTAAAATATCCAATGTAAAGTTTCCCGGAAACATTTCACATTAAATCAATTATGTTTTCTAAGATATATTTTTTATAAATTCGATTTTTAAGACGAAGAATCAGTTCCTTCCACATAAGTGTGTGATGGCATCAATGGTTTGAACGCAGACGTAGATGATATTGGAAGTCGTTGTTGTTGAGAAGAATAGTTAGTAGAGTTGCAAGATGATCCAGGAAAACTGCCACTATGATGATCTCTGCGTTCTCTGGCTCTGCGATTTTGAAACCATATTTTAATCTGTCAACAAATAGTACAAATTATAATATATAATATTTTAGTATGGACTGTTTTATTAGAAAAAAACTATTAAATCATACTGTAGAATCATTGTTAAAATATGATATTATCCCCACAACCTATATTGGTATATAAAGGTACATTTTTAACGGTCAATAACATCGGCTGTTCGTATCACAAATCCCTTAAAAACCTACGGGCAATCTGCACCAAAGGCTCAACTGTTAAGCAATTCAATTCAGAACTAAAAGTACAAATTTTAAAATATTTTGTGAGAAACATGTCAAATATTATGGACATAATCAATGTAAACAAGTTAGGAAAGCTCAATTTTCGAGCGTACAAAATTCCTGGTTTCAAAACGTATTTTATTACAACGCAATATATTATAATTCCATAATATAAAATGTATGTACAGTAACTACGGACAATAAATATAACACCTTAATATCGACAACCGTAACTATGTACTGATAACTGACGGACGGAAAGAACGGTGATATAAGCATAAATAGTATATTGTGTGGCATGGGCGGGAAGTGAGCCATTTCAGTCGCGGGCGTCGTGTGCCGCATTTCGCCCAAGACTGAAATGGCCTTCCGGCGCGAGCCACACATACTATTTTCTGTCACACCCCTGCGTTCATGGAAAAGGTTATGCAGGGATCTATGCAACAATTATAGACTATTCTACAAAATATGTTTAAATGTTAATGCGTCATGCAAGGAGGTTATACTATAAATTTAAGATGTAACCAAAAGTTTATGTTTTGGAAGGACCGTGGTAGGTATACATTTTAGTTTCTGGTTGTGCTTCTGGTTTGTGGTTTCTGGGATACGCGCCCGGCGGCTGGCAATTTTGGGGATTTCCTCTTTCCACCCGCTGGACGCAAAAAGGTTGCTTTCGAACGCTTCAACCGTGGTCGAAAACCAAATTTTCGGTGCAGGCGTGACAAAAAATTATTTTCACGGCGTTTTGGATAGGACATTTAGGTACATTATGGTCATGAGTATTTTTTTCCGGGTATTTCAGCATTAGAGCCACTTATATAATTTATGAATCAATCAATTTTTTTTCTAAGCAAATTAATTTTCTTATGATTTTACAATTAAAAATACTTATGTTATTTCTTTAGTAAATAGTTTAAAGCATGTTTTTATATTTTAGTTTCTGATCGGAGTGAGGAATATATTGGTTTTACAATGAAGTGGTTTTTTTTGTGATTGCCGAAACTATTTGGACCATAGAATTTTTTCAATCTTCTACATTTGGTTGCAATTTTTTGTTTATAATAATTTTCATTGAATTCAAATTGAAAACACCCATTACTGTAACATTCATAGTATACTCATATAGTCATATGGTAGGTTAGGTTATAGGTAGCAATTTTTTGTTTAAAAATATTTTATATTATTATAATATTATCATTATAAACTGCAATCATATATTATAAACTTTATGATAAGGTACATATTTCAGAACATAATATTACACAAAAGTGTGGGTTCCCTAGTAAATAATTTTTAACAACGTTTCATATCAAAAATTAAGTTTTGGTAAACGTTTATTGACAAATTCCATAATAACCTAACCTATTTGGTGATATATTTTCTCATTTTGAATATTAGACTACAAACTATTCAAATTAAAATATTCAAAACTCAAAAAAAAAGGGATCGAAATGACATGTGATCAAATCGTTTTTTGGTTGAAAAAAAATGGTCGAATATTTTATGAATATAGTCGAAATGTTTTGTGGTCGAATGGATCTTTTTGTCGAAGTAAAGATAATGATTAGATTTTCGTTTACTTAATCTAGTATTTGTATCAATGTAGCCTGTACGTCTGTGCCGCAACAATAAAGGACGCAAGGTAAGAATTGCATTCCCTGCCCAGGTTTTATGTTTAAATAGGGGGCCCATCAACAAAAGGAAAAATTAAATAAGCTACTATTCGAAAAAAAAATGGAAAATGTACATTGTATAATAGATTGATATTATTCAAAAAATTCAAGAATTTATAGTTTTTGTTATTGAAAATGATCTGTCATACTTATTATGATCAGACAACCCCCCCATCTATTTTTATGTAATATGTATCTGCTACAATTATATTTAAACATATTCGGTGCCTATTAAGTTAGACTAGTTAGAGCGTGTATTGCTCATAATAATAATTTATTATTCTTATGTAAGAATAATGTTGATTTTTGAGTGAGCTTAAATATTTATTTAAAAAAAAATATAATTTTTACATTCATAATGAATATTTAAAATGTTGGAAATTCGTTTTATTACAATTAATCTAATTTATCATAGTTCATTGTAGGCAAGAAAAATATTCAATAGATATTGTGAAGTTTTTTTTTTTTTATATAACCTTAAAAAATAACATAAATACATGCGATTTAATGATAAGCATAAGGATTTGGAAAATGATCACCAAGATCTGCATTACAATATTTAACATACAAAAAATAATTTAAGGTGATTCGATACCATGGTTTTCTATTTTTGTCTAACACGCGCGCAACATAGTATTTTAGACGTGTTTTTTTGCCAAACATACCAATTGATCTAATGAAGTGATAATAGTTCTGTAAACAGATTTGAATTTGTCGTCAAGTCTACTTAAAATCTACTTTTTCACATTTTTGATATAATCCCCCAAATTCCTAAAAATGTCATATTAAAAAAGAGTATTTAAAAATTATGGTATTTATATTTTTGGAGAAGTTAAAATCAAAAATGTGGGAAAGTCAGTTTCAAGTAGACTTGACGACAAATTCAAATCTGTTTTTAGAATTCTTATCGCTTCTTTAGGTCGATTGGTACGTTTGGTAAAGAACCCGTCTAAAATCCTATGTCGCGCGTATGTTAGACAAAAACAGAAAATCATGGTGTCGAATCCCCTTAACGGAAGACTGATTAGTGTTGCTTAAAAAAATGTGATACGGTTCCTCGTTAGTTTTTTTTTTTTACGGAAATATATGCATTTTAAAATGCATATTATACACGACTTTTTTTATAAAGGGTTGATTTTAATTATAGACATATTTCTTCAAAATCGTGAACAAATTATTGAAAATTATTTATATTTTTTAGTTGAAAATGCATTAATTTATAATTTTTATACCTTAGATTTGAATATTTTATAGAAAGTTTCATAAGCTTTCCTGACAATAATTTTAAAAAAATGTTATGTATAGCCCACGTTAATTATTTATGAGGGTTTAAATTTTAAAAATTTTACGAAATCAATGTTTATTTTATAAGCATGTAAAGTGTGGCAGACGTTCTAGCTTAGAATAATTTTTCAACGTAATAATTTATCATTGAATTCAAATTTAACCCATCCATTATAGTGACCTGTCAATGACGAGGCACACTCGACACTTAGTATGTAGCTAAGTGACTTCCCCGGTTTTTTTTAATTTATAAATTGTCACACTAATGTTAGACTATCATATATCATTATTATTTACGTACTCTAGTTTGAACCATTTTCTGTACAAATTAAATAGTGTATCATTGTTTTCAAATTTACGAGATAATCCTGATAGATATACATCAATATTTTCCCATTTATGCTATTGCATTATATTGATGATAATATTTTTTCGTCAGTGATATTTTTATCACATTAAGTTTGAAGTAGGTACTAACATACCTATTTAATATTATTGTTCATATGAGTACTCACTCTACTTTCCGATAGTCTCAATCTGTCAGACAATACGTGTACATCATTAGTTCCTCCTAAATATGCGCTCCGTCTGAATTCATGTTCCAATACTGTAACTTGTTGAGTGGTAAATGGTATCCTTGGATTACGTCCAGGCCTTCGTTTCTGTCTATGTTGTCCATCTTTTCTTTTTATCCCTATAGGTACATTCATGGCATATAATTAATAATATTATATTATAATACACATATCGAACTACAAAATATTTATAATTTTACATTATCTCAAAATAGTAAAAGGTACATACAAGATAACAACAAAATTATATACCAATTATAACTTATAACTAGGGCTGAAGACTTCTAGTAATAGTAAATCTGAAAATATGTATGTACTTATGCACTAAAAAATCAACATAAGGGTATGCACTTGAAATATACTCCACAAAATGTATAACTTGACTTTTGATACTACTTAAATTATACAATTAATATGAAAAACAAAAATAGTTAGTAATTAATAGTTTGATTAAGGGTGTCGGTGCCAGTATTTCCAATTTTCGAAATTTCTATGCTATTTGAATATTATGTTTTATATTTTAGTTATTGCCTTAATTATAATACTTTTTCACTAATCTACAGCTCGATACTTATTTAGACGGGGTCGATACGGTGTATTATGTCAACGAAAATGACTTTACGGGAAAAACTCTCACGCCCTGTAAAATCGTCGGATTTCGTTATTTTTTTTTCATCTGAAAGATAAGAAGTTTCTACAGGTCGGATCAAAGCTCGATTTTTTATTTTACTTTGAATAGTAGTAGAAAAATACGTTTGAAAAAGGACAAATATTATGCATTTTTTAAATGCATATTCCAGTTTCTGTAATTATAGTTTTCAAAATCCGACCTACAAAATGTTCTCTAATTTAAAATAAAAAAAAAATTAACGAAATCCGACAATTCTACAGGTCGTGAGAGTTTTTCTTGTAAGACATATTTTTGTACAAAAAAACGCACCGGCACCGACACCCTTAATGATTATTTACTTTAAACTAAAAACTAAAAACTTGAAAAATTAGCAATTAACACTACCTGTTACACGCGTTGCAGTGTTCTAGGCCAAATAATCGACCAATATGCTGCGATTAGTGTAGGTTACTATTATATTTTAAACATTAAATTGTCCAAATGAGTACATAATAATATGCTCTTAATTTGATTTTACATTTAACATTTTAGATTCTGAGTGGAACGACGAATGTATTGATTTTAAAATGATGTGTGTTTTAGATTCTGAGTGGAACGATGAATGTATTGATTTTACCAATGATGTGTGTTTTTTTTTTTTTTTTTTTTTGTGTCTGTCATCACCTTTTAGGACAGAAAAAGTGCTTCGATTTTCTTCAACAGTATCTTTTCTGATAGGAAAGTGAATCTAGTTGGTACTTTGGGGGGGTCAAAAGTAAAATTTTTCCAATAGTTTTCAAAAGCACCGTGAAAAACAAAAGAAAAATTAAGGAAAAACGGGAATTTTTACGCAAAATCTGTTTTCGAGAAAATTGATTTTGGTTTTTGGTGTAACTTTAAAACGAATGACTGTAGATAAATGAAATTTTCACTGGTTGCTTACATTTCCATTTTTTATACATGATAAAATTTTCAAAATATTTTGATATATTTTGAACTGTTTACGGACAATTTCAGTTTCCAATTTAATTAGTTTTTATTTCTATGAATGTCAATAAAACATTATTTGTTAAGTAAAAATACTTGAAAATTTAATACAAGGCTCCTACTATATTATTACAATGACATTTGAAAATATTAAAAATCCTTAGTCACAGTTTTTTTTAATTAGCATTTAAAGTTAAAAAATTGACAAATATGTAAAAATCACGAACATTAGCAGATTATTTTGAGTTAATAATTCGTAAAAATTTTCTTTTTA
>NC_042493.1:50015280-50044597 GCF_005508785.2 Acyrthosiphon pisum
ATTATTATTAGTACATGTTTGGTGAAATTTATTCTCGGAAAAGTAGTATTTATGAATGTTACTTATTATTCGAAGAAAGCTCGTTTCATGGTATTTGGATGATTGCAAATTTATCAAGAATCAATGTATTTTCGGAAAAATGTTGTTGATTTTTCCGAGTAAAGTAAATTGAAATTAACTAGAAAGAAACATTTTATGGACAATGATCTTACGCAGCAAAGTAAATTTGTTCTGGTTTAATTTTTTTTTAATGATATCATCAACTAGGTACTACGTTGACCTAAATTCTAATAATGCAATTTGAAACTTATTTCATGTAAATTGAATATGCCATAGAAGAAAACATTTTTCACTATGAAATAATTATTTCTTTTTGATCATGCCACTAGATTATGATATTATATACCATTCGGCTCTGTGGATGTCGAGTAACTGTGGTATACGCACTGTAAGGGCCCCCCACACTTTTGCTCTACATTTTTTAACCCTTGACCGCCACCGCCGCACGATATGTTTACATGCAATTTAAAAAAAATACGATTTTCTCACAAACTCCACTACAAACCAAACCGACGCAACTCAATACATTTCGTATTATGCACATTAAAACAGAAATGTTGTGTTGATGATACTCAAGACATTTTTAAGCTTATCGGCATAAAACATCCTCAATAGACCGTACAAGTGTTACCAACGCACAAGAATGTATATAGTATATAATAATAATAATTAATAGTAGGTGTATACCATGCAAGTGTTATATGTTCATATGGCTCGGTCGTCGTTATTATATGTTGTCCCATCGTATTAATAATGCTTTATGTTATTTTTCGCTGAATTTACATCATGACCATGGAACTACATGTTTGATAATTAATAATAATATAATGCATTCAAATGTATATTTTTTTATAATTAAAATACAGTGGAACTCCCATATTACAAAGTCTAAATGGAGCATAAATGAAATTCATATTATAGAGAAACTCGTTATATGGAAGTTTCATTGTAATTGCAATATTGGAAATCCAATTGTTATTTCATTTTAATCGATTTAAATAGATGACATTAAATTACATGATATTTTTAGTCGTTTAAAAATTTTGGAAAAACCTATGATATTTGAATTTGTAATTAAATTGAATAGTTCAACTAGTTTTATTAAAATTGTATGAAGGTAAATTTGCGAAGCGAGATGAATAAATGTTTTATAAAATAAAACCTATATTTGAGTACTATACCTACGTTTGATCATAACGTTATTATCATTAGTTATAAAGATAATAATTTAATTGTACATTTATAGTGCATTTTATTAAGTGGTCGGTAGGTGGCTGCAGCTTAACAAGATTAATAACTCACTTGTAACCGATTATGATTATCATTTCTATGTAAATTATGCAAAAATGTTGTCATAGAGTCTTTGTTTTCAGCTGAGAGAGGTCAGAGAGAGTTACAACAATTACAGAAAAAAAATCCGAAAAATTGTTGACAGTGAAAATGTGCGTTCGATATGAACACGGGATAAGCGCACGTAGAAATATTTAAAATGAATCTTGATTATATAGGACGAGGGTATACTTTAGTCGACTCACGGGGGTGTATACAAACGTCTGTAGGTATAAGGGCTTAAATACGACCCTGGCACTGAGTAGAGTTCACCGTTTTAATATAATATATAACGCCGACACACGTGACTATATGAATATCATACGTTGGACCCGAAATAGTCACCGGCTCCCTTTATGTATTATATTATTATGATATTGTTTATTCGCTCTGATTAAGACTGGACGCTGGAGACGCATTGTGTTTATTTTAATTAAACCTCTCTATCCACGTGTACCAAGTATATATTATTATATACCTACTTCCCATACGCCATATCGAGGGCGAGTAATCAAAATAATAATAATAATAATAATAATAATAATGATAATAATAGTGATAATATGCGCACGTCAATAACATTTTACATAATGTTATAGACACAATATACGCAGACTATCATCGTTGTATCTCAACGGGTGCGACATGAAATATATAATTCTCCATCTATTGCATATTATAGATAGCGTAGAAATAACTTTGAAGAGTATCCAGGCATATCCGGCCGTCTGTCAATAACTGTTAGAGCTAAACGGTCTAATTTAATTGATTCCGGTGCCTACAATGGCAGAGTTAGGGAAATTGACAGTGGGTCTTTTGTGTGAAAAAACGTCCTATGATACTTTTTATTAGGTAGGCAGTAATTAACAAAAATTAATAAAAACATTTTTAAACACATTTAAAATAATTTATCGGTTTAAAATTCAATACATTGAACGGGATATATCGATTTTGGATGGTTTGGTATCTTTCAAAACATTTTAATATCAATGACGTTTTTTTGATTTCCAAACCAATCAACCACTCAAAAATTATGTCCTTGATTTAATGATTATGAATATTATTAATTATTATTATTAGAGCCGTGAATTTAATGGGGAGTGAATTTTTTATAGCTTATTTTAAAATATAGCTTTTTTAACACAAAGTTTGAATTAGATACGAACATTTTCAGTTTTGAATCCTTTATTATGAATTTTATGACAAACTTGAATTTTAGATTCTGAGTGGAACGATGAATGTATTGATTTTACAATGATGTGTGTTTTTTTATTTTTTTTTTTATTTTTTTATTTTTTTTGTGTCTGTGTACACGATAAGTAGTCGAAATAATGCTACGATTTTCAACTTCAGTATCTTGTTCGATCAGAAAGTGAATATCGTTGGTGCATTGGGGAGGTCAAAATTTAAATTTCCCAGTAGTTTTCAAAAGCGCCGGGAAAAACAAAAGAAAAATTAAGGAAAAACGGGAATTTTTACGCAAAATCTGTTTTCGAGAAAATCGATTTTGGTTTTTGGTGTAACTTTAAAAAAAATGACCGTGGATGCATGAAATTTTGACTGAATGTTTACATTTCCATTTTCTATACACGATAAAATTTTCAAAATATTTTGACTTATTTTGAGCTCTTTACGGACATTGTCAGTTTTCATTTTTTTTTAGTTTTTTTTCTAAAAATATCAATAAAATTTTATTTGTTGGATAAAAAAGCTTGAAAATTTAATAGAAGGCTCCTAGTATATTGTTTCAAAGGCAGATGAAAAATATTAAAAATCGTTAGTCACAGTTTTTTTTTATAAGCATTTAAAGTTCAAAAAATGACAAAATATGGAAAAATCACGAAAATTTGCAAATTATTTCGAGTTATAAATTCATAAAAATTTTTCTTTTTAAATCTAAGATATGAAAATGTAATACAAGATTCCTTATAATAATATCTACCTTTATCAAACAAAAAATATCTATAAGAAACTCAAATTAAATTTTTATGGGCGTTTGAAATTCATATTTTTACAACATTTGATATTCACTCGATTTCTTACGTAACAATTTTCTTATTTTGTTGTAATTAAAAAACGAGTGACTGTAGAAACTTGAAAATTTCACTGAATGTTAATATTAGCATTTTATATATACGATAAAATTTTTAAAATAATTTGACTCTTTTTGAGCTGTTTACGGACATTGTAAGTTTTCAATTTTTTTAGTTTTTTTTTTCTATAAATATCAATAAAGTTTTATCTGTTGGGCCAAAAAGTGTATAAATTAATACAAGGCTCTGATACATTGTTACAATAGCAGTTGACAAATATTAAAAATACATATGCACAATTATTTTTTATAATCATTTGAAGTTGAAATTTTGACAACATTTATCAAATTTAAAATTGAATAATTATGTTGTAGTTAAAAATTTATAAAATGTTCAACTTTTATATCTAAGGATTGAAAATTTAAAACAAGATTCCACGTAAATATTTAATTATGTTTCCAAAAATTCTAAGAAATACTTAAGCACAGTTTATTTTTATTGTCATTTTAATTTCCAATTTAGACGAAATTACATATTAAAAAAACCTGGAATAACTATTTTAGTTATTTTGTTGTGATTGTAATGATTGTATAATATTATTTGTGGGTACTTGAAACTTCTAAAGTATACTATTATATATCTATGATAGTACCACGGTTTGTTGTTGATGTATAACGCGTTACCTGATTGACATTGTGATATGATTAATTTGGAATTTATTATTAATACCTATTATAGGTCAATTTTTTTTAAATACTATAGACTATAATATACTATTATGTCTTATACCTAGACTGACATACTGTCTCAGCTCAGAATCGTTTTTCTTATCTAGTGATATTATATCATTGAATTCAAATTTAATACTATCCATTATACAGTGACCCACTTATAACCTACTGTACAGCAGAGCGACATACACTTACCCTCCTTTTTCAAAATATATTCTTATTTGTCCAAACTAACTTTATTAGATCGAAAACTGGTAAAATATGTTATTATTTTTGCTAATATACTCAAATATGCATTTTATATTCAATAACGACGAAATATGTAAAAATATGCAAAATAGAATATTCAGTGTAACTTAGGTAGGTACTAGTGTTATGATATATGAAAAATATTTATACATCACTCACATTGTTCTGTGACTTTTCTAGACAAATATGAAAAAACTAGAAGTTTTCAGCCCACGCAAACCATATTTTTTGGTTTACCAGCTATCGAGCTCTACATTAATAGAGTTGTGATTGGAGCTTCATACATGAAGCATTTTGAGTGATTAATTTATAAGAAATTTTGAAGACAAAATATTCTGTGCTGTAAATAAATACGTTTTATTCTTTATTCATATGTAATCTAAATATTTCAAATCGTCACTCCATAATAAAATACAATAGTCAATATAATAAATAATACAAAATGGAACATAGGCCGTATGTTTACGCATTATTGGCAATTTTATTTCATTGTGTCTAATGTATATAACATGTGTGTTTATTAAAAAAAATTTATAAAAATGTAGGAGTGTATATTCTAGGTACAAGTGCACTTCAGCTTCACAATAACAATTAAAAATGATAGGTATAAACAAAATAAATATTTTTTAAATTTTTTAGTGGGTATTAAGAAGACCATAGAATAAATAATTTTATTTACAGACAAATTGTCAACATTTTAAATTTTAAACCAAAAACGACTAAACTTATCCATATTGAAATAAATGTCTTCCTTTTCAAGAGCGTAAAAACAGCGCTGTTGTAAATAAAACTTAAATTGTGATTTGTTTTATGATAATTCAGTATTATTTTTCTTAAATAATTAAAGATAGTTCCTGTAACGTCATCTATACCTCCATACATAAACATAATATTATATCACTTTTCTACTGTATTTACTTTTAGTATTTTTTATATAATGTATTATGTGTACTCCTATAATCAATATTATTGTGTATAATGTTACTCACTGTCGAGTTTTGGAGGCTTGAATCGTGTACAATACAACCAGTCGAAATGCTGTTTATTTTGCTGGTTGGTGTCGTCTTCGGTATTCGTCTCTCCGGCTTTATTCAATATGTAATCCACACTAAATAAAAACATGGGTTTTCTTCTTTGATCTTCATCGTTATGCGTTTTTAATACTTGGTCGTTTTCGGAAGGCTCTGAAGTTTCTTGGTTCATTATAGTAGTTTCAGATACTGGGATTTTTGATATAAATCGAGGTATTGGTCTATAAAATAAAAAATATATATATAATATTATATTAATATTTAGAAATTGATATTGTCTTATCAATAATAATGTATATTATATTATTTAATTCAATGTAATACCTATAATATGTTTATAAAAACAAAATAATAATCAAACAATTAAAACTTTGTACCTATTTGAATATATTAATAATGTATTTATTCAACAAGTATAAACTATATAAACATATACAGAGATAATTACACATTATATTGATACAATTTCATAGGATAAATTAAAGATATAATAAATAATTATATTGTATGCTAGTACCTAGGTACCTATGCTTTAGTCATTAAAAAAAAAATCTTATTCATATAATATTTAGGTGTCTTACCAAATTGATATAAAATATAACTAAGTAGGTTTAGATGATAGTACCTATCACCTACCTATTACTATTTACTTATTAGTTATTATGTGCCTACGCCACGCCGGTGAGAAGTCAGTTACTGGCCGATAAACAATTTTAAAGTTATACAGACCAATTGAATGGTCAAAAACTATATTGAAAAAACAAGACTCGTCTATTCAATATAATAATATGTAAGTATTGAGGAATAAAACGAATTATTTCTCTTGTAAGATTTACTTCAATTAAAATTAATATTTTGAATAATATGTGGTAATAACGAATATTTTAATTGATATATTATATGTCATGGTATATTTAATACGGAAATTTTTGGTGTGTACCTATCTTTATAATTTATTTATTAATATTATTTTTATTATTATACCTAACTTTATTTCGATTGCATTAGGTAACTATAATTGGCACCAATGATATTATTTTTAGTGAATTTTAAAACTCATCATATAGGTAAGGCGTTTTTTATTTTAATTTTATTTTAATTTACGTAGATGCTGTATCTAATCTTACTATTATGTGGTTTTAGGTTAAACAGTTCAAAGAAAAAGTCTATATTATTAAAAGTTCAAATAATTAAAAATTTTCAGCATCCAAATACTTTGTCAAATTAGTTTTAAACATCTTAGATTAGACAATTCCAAAATCTTAAAAATTAAAGTTATTATTAATGAGACTACAATATCTATTACATTCATTATTCAAACTAATTCAAATGATTAAACTATTAAACAAATTAAAATTTTTTTAGAATAAATAATAATAATGATTCAAGATCATAAATTATATAGCTCTTATCGTAATCACCTAAATTCTAATAGCAAATGTATAATTTTTCTACTTTTTTTGATATTTTGACATAGTGAAAACCAGAATAATAAATAATAAATAAACCTATATAATGCATATATTTGATATCCAGTAAAATGTATAATTCTAATAAATCTTATATTTATACGTATACGCATCATCTATACTTGGTCGAAAATAATTTATTTATCCAAGAACATAAATGCGAAGTTGCTTATCAAAAAAGTATTTATTTTTTAACCCAAATTGATTTCACTTGTATATTATATGTACTATTACATCAATGTTGGGTTATAAGCTAATATTTAATTACTTACTAATGATTAATGATTATTTAATAGGATTATTTTGATAAGATAACATTAACAGTGTCAAAGGACAAACAGGTATTTCGTAAACAAATAGAAACAGTGAATCAATTAGATTTATAAATTATTTAATATTATAAATTGATATTCAATAAAGAAATACTGTGCTATAAATTATAGTGGAATTTCTCAAAGTGTTGAATCCTAGTAATAATGTAATTTCTTAGTAAGTTTTTTAATATAATTTTACTAACTGTATTGTTCTTTTTAGGTCAAGACAATTTTTCTTACAATGAATTTTTATTTACTGATACCATTATAATTTATAATATATGTACATACAATTTACAACCATTACTGAAGTTAATAAATAACATCCTGATTTATTATAACACTTTTTTTGATTAAAAAAATTCTATAGAATAGTAAATTAGGTAATCAGTAATTACTGATTAGTTTAATATAACTATAATATATATATCAGTGGTTTTTAAACTGGGTGCCACGATAGGTACACTATAGTGTGCCATGAGCAATATGGCATTATTAGGTGTTCTGCGTTGTTTTGGAAGTATTTTTTTCCTTCGTATGTTACCTATTGCATTGAACCATATACCAAAATATAAAAATCGACAATTTGTATAAAAAAAACGATAAGGAAGACTTCGTACGGCATGTATTGTCTCCGTCTTACACACGAACGACATAACAAATTTTCGTTCACTAGTTTCGATAGTGTGCTGTTAGTTTTGGTATTAGAGTGTGTTGAACTATTATACAATTTAAAGGTAAGCTTATTATATAGGGCCCCACGTAGGCTTTTATTGATATTATTATTTTTAAGTAAGCTGTGATCATTTAAAAATGAACAGTTTCAAAAAGGTCATAACCTACTTAAAAATTATAATATCAATAAAAGCCTACTTAAGGTCCTAGGTAATAATCTCACATTTAAATTGTATTATAGGTTAATTTACTCTATTCTCAAAACTTACAGCACACTATTAAAACTGGTGAATGAACATTTGATATGTCGTACGTGTGTAATACGGAGAAAACCCAGTTAGTGTTTTTTTTTTTTTTAACTCAGTTAAGTTAAGTTAAAATGCACCAATAACAAAAAGTTAAACATTAAAAGTTAATTTAACTATAGGTTAACTCAGTTAAGTTAAAAGTTAATACATTCTTTTTGTTAACTTTGCATTAAGTTAAAAAAAGTTATTTTGTTTATACAACGCAAGCATACTTAATTTTTTACGACAACACATGCGGGTACGACGTCCTCTTAAGCTTTTTGAAGTAAAGATGAATAATTATTTTCCTAGTATTGATACTAAACATTATGAACTGGGTTCGAGATCCATTCAATGTATCTATTGGTGATCTGGTCGATTTTAAAATTTCCGATTAAAATTAATGTGTAATTTAAAAATGATCGAACATTGTAGTTGAAATTCAAAGAGTATACCCTTAATAATTGAGAGTACCCTTAATGAGTTCTGGATAAATATTTCTTAAAAATATCCAGGATATTTTTAAGACCTATCAAGCACATATTGCTCATTAAAAATTAATAATAATATTATTTTATAAAATTACAATATTTTGTATTATTTTGTTAATTCAATTTAGTTTAAAAACTATTATTTAATGAATAAAAAAACTGTTTTAAAAATGTCAATGAGTAGGACATGTACCGTGAACATTGTATGAAGATCATAGCAGTGTGCCGTAATTAAAAAAAGTTTTAAAAACCACTGATGTATAATAATATTATGACTAATATACCTATACGCAACAACATTGTTGACAATGTACATATTACAGTATTATTACGTCTATATTATATGGTATAAATAATGTAGTTTATACATATTGCATAATATTACATAATATGATATAACTTATATTTTATTGTGACAATATGGAGACACCAATATATAATTGAAGCAATTATTTAAAAATACATATCATATAAGGGATTAATAACAATTTCAAAGGTTTTCTATCGTCCAAAAAAAAAATTTCAATTTTAATATTATAGTTTTCTAGGTAATATTAACGATGGCTTAATTGTCATTCATGTAAAACATTAGATTACACAATGTACACTCAATTTTTTATAAATTATTTATTATTCATGACACTGAAACATTTTATAATAAAACAAGAAAAGAATACGATCAAAGTTGAATATAATAATTGATAACAAACAATGAAATAATAATTTTAAGAAGCAAGGCTGCAAGGGTGTTATATAAACGTTGTATATATGCGTCTTGAATGTAAAAACATATATTTGTCAAAAATACGTAAATTACAATACCGTGTACAGATCAAGGCACATATTATTATTGTCATATTGATTTATACAAATGATGACATTCCAAATTCTAATATATTATTATTACGAGATGTTGACATATTATTTTTTTCAAAACGAGTTAATATTATAACTTTTAAGTATGTTTTCACTGTATTGAACTTTTTGAATAATAATCCTAACAATATAATATTATATATCGCTACCTTAAAATACATCGTATCAAAATAAATGTATGGGTAAGTACCTGCTGTGTTAATCATTTTGAAGTAAACGCGAAGAATTAATAATGTCAGGTTTTAGAATAATTGTGGTGTAAATTTCATTTTTGTAAGTATGTATTTTCGAATTATTTTTTTAAACAGAGTATGCGTTTTTCACTAGTTTCCACTAAAAACAGCCTTTCGTTTTCCCCCGATATCCTTTTGCGCCATATTAGAATAAACGGCATTCTTTTTTCGCCACGTATAAATTATAGGTTTTAAACCCATATAAAATGTGTACACATTGCAGTAAATAAGCTATTAAATAAATCGTGTGGGGTATAGTTATTAAGTACTTTACTCAACTTGCACAACCAAAATAGGGTAATTAAATAGATACATTTACTATCTTATAAGTTATATTATACACATTATCAACATTTATTGTGTATCAAAAGTCACTAATCGTTTGTATTGGATTGTAGAAACTAGGAATGTGAAATTTGTAAGTATTTTAGTATTTATTTATTTTTATATTCGTATAGTATAAGATATACCTTAAATACATTAGGTAAAAAAAAGTAATATTTGGGTTTTATTCGAATTATTTCTTTTACATTTTAACGTGTATCTATAGTGTAGTTTTGTAACATTTTAATCATAATATTATTATGATTACTTTAATTATTTATTAAAATTAAATTATATTTATGTTTTAGTTATTAACAAAATACATTTTGAAAGTTTAACTATAGTACCTATATAATTTATGTATGTATGAATTATTGACATATTATGCATTGACTGAACATGTTTTGTTTGACAATTTTATCATACTTAGTTATTCTTATTTATTTTTTGTGCATTATACAATAAATATTATTATAAGCCATTGAATTATCATGTCAATGGATATCTATGGTTATAAAGACGCAGTTAAGTTAAAAAAGACACGAAATTAACGGGTATGGCAAGTTTCCGCTAGGTAATATATTTTCCCGCGAAATTAGAAAAATGTCATTGCCTTTTCCGTCAGTAATAAGTTATATAATTTTAAAGTTTGGGAACCCCATTACGTAAATATTTAATTATATTACTTTTTTTATTAAGAAACTATTGTATAGGTACACACTATACAGTTAAATAATAAGTCGTCATTTTTTACGACCAATTGTATTCTTGCACACGATTTTATTCAAGTTGTTATATAAGTAAAGATATTATTGTATTGATAAAAAGAGTGAAGAAATGTAATTTTATCATATCACTTAGTATTTTATCTTATAGTTTATACTGATAACTGTGGTTAACAACAAGTTACACAATTTGTTCATTAAGATTTATTTTGATATATCTTATATAATGGGCTTTTATACCCACGTCTTTATCTACATAATAAATATATATATATCTATATATATATCTAATGTGATATCATACTGAAATTCGTTCGATTTGTTGTAAAACTTATAGCATTGAATAGTGATCACCGATCAGTGTATGATTTATATTTAATTAAGATAGTCTACAACAGTAATTTCCGCACATATTAGTATAGTAAACGCGAAAATCCCAAAATTATTATTAATAATTTTAAATTTAGTAAAGTAATTTGAAGGGAAAAATTAAGTACGTTGGAAATGTATTCGCAAGAACAAATTTTTATAGTAAAATATTGAACACGAAAAATGAACACAATTACGATGCTGTAAATTAAAATACCATACATCGACAAATTGTTTCTTAACGTAAAATAAAAGCACTAAAAGACAAAAATTCAATTATTTTACCAGAAATTACACATAACTTTATAAACTATCTATGACCTTTGCTGAACCTTTTTTATTTGGAAGCAACTTACCTACTGCTTATAATTTTAGACGCAAGAGCTAAGAAGTTTGCACTAGTATCATGTATAGTAACTTTAGGAGGTAAGTGGTGGAAAACAGAAATTATTTTAAGCGGAAAAATTTGACGCTCAATCAAACACATATAGTATAATTGAAATGTTTAAAACTTTGAAAATTGAGAAAAAAACATCAAAACATTTTAATTAACAAACATCTAGTTTGAAAAAAAATTTACTTCGTTTATTTTTGATAAATGTTTCAATTTTAGTCACAATACAATAAGCTTATGGTAAGTATTATGTTTTTAATATATAAACAAAGTACCTAATGTATGATAAACAAATTGATACATTTTATTAGTTGGACGTTTTTTTTTTACAATATATAAAAGTTTGATACACCTTTGCTGTGAAGCAATAATATTATAGAGTTTTACACATTTGATATAGTTATTATATAATATAATCAGTGGTTATGTTACGAGACAAAGTAAATGCTAAATGGAATGAGTACCAAATATAAAATATGCCCATCTTAAAAGTAGACAACGCAATTCTTATACCAATTATTTAAGCAAAAGACTTCAGAATGTTAAGATATAGGTATGCGCGTAAACTTTGAAGTGATCACCAATGATATTTGTCCATAATAAAAGCGGTGGTTTGAAATACGCGCTTGGCTCAACCCAATATTTGCTGCGTCATAAGACTGACGGTAGTAATCATCAGAGAATAACGAATTAGTAATTTGTTCAGTTCCTTTGAACAGCTATCTAAAAGCTGAAATTACATTGATCAACTGGTTGTGCCAAGACTACCAGTTAAAACATCGTACAATTGGCGAGAACGAGTTGAAATGTAATTTTTAAAAAAGAGAATCGAATAAACCAAGTGGAAAATAATGAAAGATGAATAAATAAAAAAAAATGTTGGTTAAAATTACGTGTGAAACAGTCACAGGCTGCCGACTTACCCGTGAGTAGGCGACACAAAAAACTGGCGAGCACGAAATTTGGTTGACGCGCGTGTTGTCGCGGTAACTGGTAGCGGCTGCAGCAAGCCCCGCGGAGACGTTTAGCGGAGACGGTCTAGATGGCTACTGACCGTCGCGGCGGTGGTGCAGATAACACACAAATCGGCCAAAGATAAATGCGTTACCGAAAAATAAACGAGTGTACACACACGAATAAAATGTATATATTTTTTTTGACTACCACCACCACCACCACCACCACCGCTTTGGTTCTCCGCGCCTGTGAGGGGGATCCGTTCTCGTTTCGAAGAAGGGTAGTGGACGAGGCATTGTGCGCGTGTATTATAGTTGGTAGGCAGGTAGGTGCGGTTTATAACCACACGCCGCAGATGATATACAATATAATAATATTATGTACTACCGTATACGCGACCGGGTTAATTAAGCGGAAATTTTCTATTAACTTGTTGCCGCATCCCTATGTGTACGCACACACACGCCGACCAAACCAGTTTACAGGACGGAATAATAAGAATTATTATAAAAATCTCCGCGCCGACGCCGCCGCTGAGAATTGGCCACCGATATCCGATGCGTTTTTGTTTATTTTTCAATAACCATGCTTCAGTGGCGGTTGGGTATACTTACCACACACACACATCCACATGATGCACGCGTACAATATACTCGCCGAGGAAGTTATTGTATCATATTTGCACGGCCGTTTCCCAATTACCGAGTGTTTGATATCACACGCGCGGTATAAACTTCTTCGAAAAATAGGAGCCCCGAGCCGAAGACTTGTACGTTTTTCTCACTCTCACGTAGCGCGCAGATATTACATAATGTGCGAAAGAGATGGATCGCCGACCGCGAAAATATTATGCAGAAACGACGCCGAGGGTCGCCGTTTTTTTACGGGGGCAGCAACGAATTATTTACACTGTCATATTATTATAAATTCATCTAATCGTGGTATTAAATTTACCGAAAAACCACCGTAGGTACACCGGTTTTCATTCGTTTTTTTGTTTTCACATTACGATTAGAATAGCTATTAAAATATTCAAGATTTAGGTTTTTTTACTTTGTTCATAGTCGGCACGAACAAACACACATCTCAATAATGTAGACAAAGAATAGCCGCCTGTTCATACCGAAGACTTCAACAAGCGTTATGAACGGATCAGCGGTTTTTGAAAGGAACGGCTTACTAATATTTTAATATTTATAACATTATATCGTATGTCACGTCTGAGCTACCAGATTTCTCGTAAAATGCATCGTTATTATTATTCGTTTCATTTTACACGACTTTTGATTATTATACCGTTGTGGCGTTGTCAGTAGGCACGAAATAACATTCGAGAAATAACGTCTTCAATTCATTTTCCGTTCAGTCAGTGAATATGTTGAATACAGTTGGGGATGCAATGAAACAAACACTATTAACATTACTAATCTATTCGTACTATTCGTGTAAATTTACGTCGAGTTCTTCTTATAACTTTTTGAATGGCCATGAGTCATTATTATTATGAAGCGAACCGAGTAAGTTTGGTATTTAAATCTTTAAATATTTCATTAATAATACTAACTGTTTATAATATTATTGAGTTATTTTTCCAAAACTATAGTCTAGACTCTTGAAAGTAAAAACTAATGTATACAGCTATAAATATTGACTTAATCATAAAATGTATGACTAAAATATATTATTGTATTAATATTTTAGATACAAGTAAAACTGTGAATGACAAAATAAACTATATTTGTTTTACAATTAGAAACCTATGTTTTAATTCATTTTAATGTCATAATCTATAAAATTATAATAGTAGAAATGTTCTAAAAGACTGAAACTGAATTACATAAAGTTATAAAATGTATAACTGTCACTAACCGTGCCATTAAATTATCTGGCAATAGCAATATTCATAATAAAAGAAATATCAAATAATTAAAACTACAATAAAGACATTTTATACTAAGTTGTTTCCCAAATCAAATGTAATGTTAAAAAAACATGGGTAATCTAAATTAGATACCCACCACTAACGCTTAGAATAGTTACAAAATAAATCATAAAATTTGTTGATTTTAGTAAGTAGGTACGTCAAACGAATTTGCTAAAAATAAGACGATAGCAAGGAATTTATTATTTAAAGTATTCCAAACTTTATTATAAGAATTGAAATAATTAAGATGCGAATGTCACGATTTTAAAATGTTAATAATCATAATATTTTTATGCATTACAACAGTTGTTAATTGTTTTAATACATGTTTGCTGTATATTAGCAAAATAGGTCTAAATGATTTGAAAAATGAAAAGTTGTAGCCTAGTTGTAACGCTTTTCACCTTCGAATAATACACAGTTATTATTTATTTATACGTCAACAAATCAGACAACTTGTCTCCAAACTAGATGTCCTGTGACTGTGATTGTGATGTCATCTATATTGTGAGCGGAGTAATAAATGACAGGGTTTTTTTAAGAAGGGCGGGACTAGAACTACAAATCTATTACTATGGTAATATAAAAAAATATTTTATATTTTTTAAATAATAATATGAAATAATTGCAAAACCACATGATCCAAAATTTAGAAAAATACTATATATACCAGCTATTGCTACAGAAATTACCAAATTATTTTACAACTATTCTACCATTAAAAATAGTTTTTTTGATTAAATTAATATTCGATACGCCCCAATAAGGGGATGAGGTGGATGCCACCCCTTTGGTGTGCCACAGATCAATAGTATAGGTTTTTCAGTGAATGTTTTTTTTATTTATTAATTTTGTTTATTTTTATGCCTGTCATCATCACGTTTTGAAGCAGAAAAACAGAAATTGCATGTAGGTACTTTTCAAAATAATCGTGATGTAAAGCTAATAAAAACAGGGATATTTACGCTACACCATTATTTGATAAAAACGATAAGGTCTTTGTTGTTGTATAAATTCAAAAAACTGAAATATTATAAAAAAATGTAAACTAATATTTTTGAGTCAAAATATAATTTTTAAACTATTTTGGCTCTTTCTGAGCTTTTTATAAACATTTGAAATTTTCTACAATTTACCTATCTAGTTTATTTTCGATATGTATTGGTAAAATTAATGTTTTATTAGGTCAAAAAGTATGAAAAACGTAAATGTAAAATACAATTAGTAAGTTGTTCTCATAGTAGTTCATAAATATCAAATATACAGTTGCACACTATTATAAGCGTTTGAAGTTAAAATATTGGTGTAAGTAATTGGATATTTAAACGAAAGGTAACATTCTTTTACAGACAGATTTTCGTTTTTTTTTTTTTTATTGTAAATTAATAAAATATTAACCGTAGAAACTTGAATCATTCTATAGTTACATGAATTAACATTTTCTATACGCTGGCATTTTCTATAATATGCATTGTCATTTTCAAAACACATAGACTGATTTTAATCTTTTTAAATTTTATTACAATTTACATAAGACAATATTTAGAATTTTTTTTGTAAATGTTTATACATTTTATTTTATATCTTAAAAATCTTGAAAATGTAATACGAAATGGTCAATCTTTGTTCTTATTGAAATTTATCAATATAAAACTACGTGGATGCTATTTTTTTTTTACAAGCATTAGAATTTAAAATGTTTAAAAAGTTAAAACAACTATTTTAATTAAATTTATCTTAGAGACATGAAACGCTTTGCCATTACGTACCTATATTAAAAAATGAAAAAAATGTTAGCAAGTTTAATAAGTTTTGTGTCAAACGTTGATCATAAAATTAAATGTGTAGGACGTAGCTATATTATTGTTAGTGACATTTAACTTATAATAAGTCAATAATTATACTAACTACTAAAGTACCGTAGATTGGGTGTGAACAGGTTAGGATAACAGTAACGGGCTTAACATTATACTAAATATATCAAATATTTAATTATTTATAGAAGTATAAAAATATTTTGAATAGCTGAATTACCATAAAATGTACAATTGAAAAATGCCAAATGGTAATAATAACTAAGCTTACAAATAACTAGCTTCTTAATAAAAATATCAATAAAAGATTTCAAGATTCCCAAAAATAATAATCTCGCCTTTACATTTACAACAGGTTAATGCCTTCTAATTTTAAAAACTATACAGTAAAGGTGCATCTATAGACGTAGTGCTTTGTTAACGTGTCGTCTCGCGGAAAATACATGTCCAGACGATGTAACATTTATTTTTTGATTATAATTTAATGATTTAAAAAATAATTTAAATATTAAAAATATATAAAAATAAGTAAGTACTGTTGCTGCGTGGCTTTGACGAAGATATGTTTTCATACACACGTGACATAGCTGACTGGAACAAGCAGCACAGCACTGCCTACTAGGACGATTGGAAATCGCGCAGCATTCAAAAAAGCAGAAATCGAATTTGTGACGTCACAATCGTGCCGATGGCAAAAGCTGCTTCGTCTGGACGTGCCTTTAAATGTATTATTGTAAACGTAAAATTTGCCATGTTGTAAGGCGGAGACAATACAGCGGGTATGGCGTCCTCTTAAAATCAAGTCACTCCCAAATACTTGAAAAACTTGATATAGGTAAACGTGTAAATAAAATTTAAAATATTCAAATATGTAAAATGAAATGTTTTATTTTACAAAGACGAATCGACGATATTTTAGATAAATAGTTCAGAAATATTTGGAAACGTAATTTTTACAACATTTATGCACAAATGCAGATTCTGAGCAAAACAGGGGCACAATACATTTTTCATATTATGTTGATAATTTTATTGTTAAGTATGTTTTAGTAGTTTTATTTTTCTCAATAGCTTATAAATTAAAAAATTATCGAATGAATTTTTTTCGAATGCAATGACTATAATTATAAATATTTGCTTGTGACGAGGCAAGCGTGGGTACGTAACACACTAAAACCCAATTTGTATACTGTCCTGTTTATATTTCCTACGTTTAAGTTTTATTACTAATAGGTTTGTAAAATGTTATTGGGTTCTCGTGTATACATACATGACATATTTACAATACTATATAATTATTAATAAAAAAATATGCGTGCACTAAAATATAAAAAAAATGTATTAAATTATTTAATGTATATATTTTTTATATTTATAACCAAGGCTGTACATTTCAGTATTTTATTGCACCATATATATCCTAAAAAAAAATGCAATTTAATATGCACACAAATATGCATTAAAAATTTTGAAAAACCATCTTAAATCAAAATGTTTATACTTTAAAAGTAGATATCATATTATTGAAAATAATACGTATCTACCTATAGTTGTATGTTTATATATATTAAAATATATAGGTATTTTATTTATTTAGGTTGGTGCTTACCAAAAAATTATAAAACAATATTTATATAGACTGCTCTAAAACAAAACATAATTTTAAAATGTAGGTAAAAAGTCTATTGTAATTGGCGATAGTTGTAAAAACTATTAAATGCAATAAAAAGAAAAACAATGACCTTAAAAATCTGCAAAAAAGTTTCTAAATTTAATATTATTGTTATATAATTTAAACTTTTAGAAAGTCTTAAAATTAAATTAAATTAACTTAAATTAAACTAAATTAAATTACAAAATCACAGCCTTTATTCTAACCTAAACTCGTAATTTTATAGCATCAAAGCCTAAGTGCTTTTTTATTATTTTACTAAATGAAGACAACCGCCAAAACTATTTATATTGTATTTATCATGACCAACGCAGCTATACGTTCAATATACAACCAATATAGGTAACGTGGTATAATATACAATATGTTGAATTAGTATCATTCATCATTTTATTACAAATCCCTAAGTTACCTACTTTAACCGCAGAATAAATTATGTATCGTTTATCTATGTTTTCACGATGTATTAATGAGGTATACTGTACACACCTGCGGAAAAAACCAAACAGTTGATTGTATTATAAAAATAGTAGAATTGACTATACATTATAATATTTCTATAGGGATAGCTATAAGGTTTGTCAGGTTTACTAAAATATTAGTTATTCGAACTGAAATATGGTATTTTAAGTGTATTAGATTCTGAGCGGAGCGAGGAAGCTATTGTTTTTACAATGGTGTTTATTATTTTTTTTTTCTTTTTATTTTTCTTTTTATATCCTGTATACAAAATTTCTTCCAGAAGGAGTGTTTCGATTTCAACATATAATACCTTATATTTTAGAAATTGGATCAAGATGGTACTTTAAAGAGGTCATTTTTCGATTTTCTCAACAGTTATTTAATGCCACGGGAAAAACCACCGGAAAATTACGAAAAAACGCTAAAAATGGGATTTTAATTTCTAACACTTTGTTTATCACCATAGAAACGAATAAAAAAATATAATAATTTAATATTAATTCAACTTACATGATAAAATAAATAATAACAAAATATAAAATATCTAGACTGTCAAACCGTCTCCGCTCAGAATCGTTTTTCTTATACAATGATATTATATCATTGGATTCAAGTCTAATACAACCAATATACAAATACCCACTTGTAATCTACTGTACAGCAGAGCGACATCCATTTATCTGCTTTTTTTTAGTTAATTCAAACATTAAAAACTACATTAAACTATAAAATATAGTAAACATTACCATGACAAATAACTATATTTACATAGTCATAATAAGTAAATCATTTTAGTTATTTTACCCATCATTAAACTTTTAATTTTACCTACTATATTAAATAGTTATACCTATCTACTATAATAAAATTTATTTAACTATAATATTATAGTAATTTTTTTTCCGCTTAATTACATTAAACCAGTTATTGATAATGATTATTTCATTTTTGTCATTCAATTTATTATTTACTATTAACATTATAAAAAGTTGCACAATCACTAAAAACTCAAAAACTTGGTGGCCATTAAAACCCAAACTAAAGCGGTCCTTTTGTTGATGCTTAGCCGCTTAGGGCGTGCAGCTGCATACCCTGCACGCCCCATGACTCCGCCTATTAATATAACGATAACAGAGCTGGGTTAATAGGTACTAGTAGTTTAAAAAATATGAGTATCATAAGCTATAGACATTGACACGAAGCCAGCGAATTTTAAAAACGTTCACCATGGTTAAAGTGCACTTTAAGGACTTATTGGTAATTTTTTAGGGCTTAAATGTCAATACATTTTAATTTGTGAGTGGAGCGATGAATGTATTGGGCTTACAAATAAATTATTATATGTGTGTTTTTTTCTTTTTGTATCTCATAATTTTTTTGAGCAGAAAAAATGTTTTGATTTTCAACTTAAAAGGTGGTTTCTGCTGAAAAAGGTAATCTGGTTAGTACTTATCGAGAGGTAAAAAATAAAAATTTGCTTTTCATAATAATAAGGAATTTTCAAAATATTTAGGCTTTATTTTACGTTTTGCAGATGTTTTTAATTTTTTACTTTTATTAATAATATCTTCTTGGATTCCCGTTCAGAGATATTTTGCGGCCCGGGGCAGAATCATGCAAGTTTCCCCTTTTTTATTTATATTTCATTTCACACAGGCGTGCTTATTACAGTGAATTTTTATTTAATTTAAAATTACAAATGTTGTATGTACACATTCATATAAGTGTTGTTGATTTTTTAAAAAATCAAAAACACTAAAAAAAAATTTAAAAAGTGGGTAAGTGGATGCCGCTCTGCTTGTACAGTAGGTTACAAGTGGGTTAATGTCATAGGCGAAAATAGCGTTTGAGATTTGGGGGGAGGCTAAAGCCTTACTTTGATAATATTGTATAAGGTTAAAACAAAATGTAGGAAATATTGGGGGAGGGCTATGGACATTTTTGGGAGGGCTTAGCCCCTAACGCCCCCCCTATTTGCGCCTTTGGTCACTGTATACTGCTGTACATTTGGTGGTGGATGTTTGTTCATCGTCCCTTCTACGGGATAGTGTAATTTTACTGCATTCGATAAAAAACGATTCTGAGCGGACGAGGGAATCTTTTTTATTTAATTTTATTCGTTTCTATGGTGATAAACAAAGCGTTATAAGAACAGCTTAAGAACGATTTATATAAATATGTAATTTACATAATTATAATTTATAATTAGAAAATACCATAAAAATGAAAAAATAAAAATAAAAAGCTCAAAAGTCGCTCAAATGTTTTTAAAATTTTACCATGTTTAGGTAAGGCTAATATAAGTAAATAACCTGAATTTCAAGTTTCGAATGTTTTTAACCGAATTACAACTCTATTTAACTCTCAAAATTAAAATATCTATAAATAGCTCAAAAATGGCTAAAACTTTTCGAACTAAAGCGTAAGAAAAAAATCTAAAATGCAACAAAAAAGGTCTCTTGTCATTTTTCATTTGAAGTAATATTTCTGGTAGAAAATGTCGTCCGTAATTATTTAATATTATAAAATCGTGAAATCGTACGTTTTTTCTCCTTTAACCGCTTTTATTTCAATCGAAAAATGACCTCTCTAAAGTACCAGCTCAAGAACATTACCTTACAGAAAAGATGCTACACTTGATACTTTTGAGCAAGTTTAGGGGGAGGAAAAGTGTTTACAGATTAAAAAAGAAATAAACATCATTGTAAAACCAATACATTCCTCGCTCCGCTCAGAATCTAAAATAAACTTTATTTAATTTCATAAACATGGAATGGGGAAATTATGAGGGTCTAGAGTTTTTGAAGTTATATAAAAAACAAACACAAATTTAGAACCCACACATCATCCCAATCAAAAAAGTCGAAATGTACCTAGCACCTAACCTAAAAAAAAACGCATACCAAGTCAGAGATCGGCACGTAAACTTTATTGATTTTTAATAATTTTTTATCTGTATATACTTTATTACAATGTGATTAAACCAAAATTAATTAAAATTATCAAAATTACAAAATTTAGATTATGAGCAGAGTCAAAGAATGTATTGATCTTACAATGATATGTGTGTTTTTTCTGTCTGTCATCACTTTTTGGCGCAGTAAAAATACTCCAATTGTCTACAGCAGCATATTTTCTGGTAGGATAGATCATATTAAATAATAATATATTTTACACTATGACCAACATTATACTGTATAACCTTATTATCCAAGTAAACAGTATTAATACATTTTTCTGATCATGAAATTATGAAAATAAAATAAGTTTGACAAATCTGAATTCAATAATAATGTATTTATATACGTAAGACAATAGTTAGGTCGGGGGACGGAGTGGCCGAGTGGACTAAGGCGAATCTCGGTCACAGGCGACACTTCTCTATGGGCAAAAGTCTATCTGAAGTAAGAAGCCGCCATCCCCCGACCGGGCATGGCAGAAACCTACGGGTGTCTAATTTGAAATTCTGCCAAACTAAAACACACGTGTTTATAAAAACCTACATTACCCTCCCCACAGTTAAAAAGATAACCACCCAATGGCCTAAATATTTATTTAATTTAAATTAATTGCATTAATCATAATGTTAATATACAATATGCACTGAAATAATTTTTAGAATTCTTATTATTTAATTCATATTCCTATAAAAATAATTATTCAATTTGTTGTCTTTTTCATTTTAGCCCTGGCTGTCCTGACTACTACTACTGAGTATCGTGCTGTAATAATATAATCAAATTATTTCATCAATTTTATACTACGCGCTTCCGATTAGTGATTTTTAGAGTTTTAATAAATTTAAACAAATTAATACCAGCGATGAAAAATATTTGGCAAATACGTTTGAGGATCATCCAGGCTTCGGCGTGTTTGGGGAAGTTGATAACTATGTTAGAGTTACATTACAAATATTGCAAACTAGTGTTGGTTCCTTACTGATGGATATGCATGGGTTAGGTGAGAGTGGCCTATTTTAGCTCGAGTTATGATTATTTCCTCCCTTCTTATAGAAATAAATATTACTATAACAGTATTACAGAAACTGAATAGTAAGTAATAACAATAACACTGATAAAAAATTCAAGTACACTAAAATCAAAAATAGGTACATTTTATAGTTAAAGCCGTTTGAGGTATTAAACAGTTTATTTTATACCGAGTATTATGTAATATTGTATTATTAATATTGTGTATTGCTACTGGTAAGATATGTTTTAGTATTTAAGTAAATAGTCATATTGTTATTGTAGAATTTTTCAAATAGTACCTACACATATATTTAAAGTAGAGCAAGTGGTTTTTAACCAAATATTACATCTAATAACAACTAGGTATCTTATATCTATCTATCTTAATTTCATTAATATGATCATTTTTGTAGGAACAATTAATACACCATAAAACCTAAAATTTAAAGGAATAAAAAAAATTACCGCCTTCAGTATGGTACACTTGCCCCCTGCAAGCCCCCTACTAGATTGCTAGTGGACAGCTAAAAAGTTATTTTCCTGGGCTGGTCAGAATTTGCAATCCTTCCCTGAGCAATACAATTACCTATATAAATATATCATAAAATAAAAGGACGTAACCAGGATTTATTTTAAGGTGGCCTTTTAATTTTATATTTAAATATCACTTGGAGGGGGATTATACACTCACCGTTGTAGTTATCAATCTTTATGATACTAATATCAGATATAAAATACAACCACATGAGTATAATTTTACAACATATTTTTAGACATCTGGAGCATATAATATAATTTATTATACGCTACTCGTAAATATATTTTTAACAAATATCAGGGATGACGGATATATATATGTGGCAATACCCAGCCTCCTGGCTACTACACTGACAAATTATATTTAGTAGTATAGGGTGACACACCATTTCAGATCGTTTTTCATGTGTGACGATTTATATTTTTAATTCAAATTTAACACATTCATTACTACTGTAACCAGTTGATACATAGGTACCTACATTACAGCAAAGCGACTTCCTCAGGTTTTTCCTCCTTTAATGTTCTAAATATATTATTTATTTTTATGTTAGCGATGATCCATATTAATCCAAATAATGATATTTTGCTTACCGTTTGTTAGTTATTCTTAAGTATTCAAGGGTACATAGTTTCTCAGACAGGTATACAAGGTCATTGACATCTGGGCCCTACTGTAATGTAATCTGGTAATTTTCGTGAATTGACTTTATTATAATATAGTATAACGGTGCAGATGGGAGGTCCACGGATGGCCTATTACTTCACATCCGTGTAACGTTAGGTTTTCAGTGAATTAAGCAAGACGATACTCCACGTCCAGTTGGGTGTGCAATTATCGGTTGCTAAGTCGGGAGAGGTGGTGAAATATGAGGAGGTGGCGCGGGGAAGATAATTTCATACGGATAAAATCGCATGCTCGCATCGTTCACTTTGATCAGCGAGCTCGCATAATATAATACTGTAACCGCCGGCGCTATGGGATACGAATTTCAAATAAAATGGCCGTCGGAATAACGTAATCGGGAGCCACGCGTGATGGGCAAAGATAATCATCAAATCTATAGTTAGCCCCCCTCCATGCCACCGGTATAATGTGCACACACGCACACAGGTATTATAACAACCAAAATATATTAATGACAAATATAATAATAACGAAAACGATCGTGGAACCAGGACGGGGCCCACGACATTGTAGGCACACACCTAAATCATATCATATAGAGGGAGAGCTCGACCGCAGCGGAGTCTGTTACGCTACCGGCTACAGCTCGGTGTACGACTGTTGTGGTGGTGTGTTTGTGTATAATATACGTGCGGTAACAATATCGACGATACCCTCCGCGGTTGACGTTAACGACCATGTTATAGGCGGAGCGTACACATAACCGTATACCAGTGTCGGTGGCGGCCACCGCATATTATTATGCCCACAGAAGAGGTACCCTTGTGCGCGTATAATAATAATATAGATCAGCACTCGCGGGGTAGTTTCCGCATTTGTACTGACAATAGACGCACGCACACAATCGTCTTCGCTTACCCGTATTTATATAATACTCACACACATGTAATTTATTATCATTATTGTTATACGCGTGTATCGATGCGCCGTGTACACAATATGATATAATATTATAACGTCGTTATTGTTGTTTCGGCGGACCCTTTATAATGTGCATTGTGCGGTAAACCTATACCTATAACCTCCAGGGGTGCTGCGTGGCGCGGGGAATCCAATAAAAACGTTTAGTCAAGCGGACTGAATAAAACAAACACAGTCGCGGAAGCCACGACGACTACGACCATGATACGTCATGGCCGTGGATCTTTCGCGTTGTTGTTGTTGTAATAATAATATAATAATAATAATACCAAAACAGAAAATTATAACAACGTCGTCCGTACATGATGCAGTCAGTCTTGTTCACGGTTCGTCGTTTCCATCGCATTGCATCCAGAAGTCGGCGGACCCACATAATATACCTGCCAGCAAACGCTATTATACACAAACCAAAAACCAGGTGTGTGGTCTTCGGATCCGCGCGGCTTTTTGTGCCTACTTGAAACCACTCTTTCCATTTTCCGCGTATTCCTATACAAAATCGATTAACTCATATGTTTTCCGTATAATATGCGCTTTGTGTTCGATATGCGTGTTATAATAATATATGTATTATTATTATTGCTGCAGGTATTCGGTTGTTTTTTCGATATATTATGTTTTTTTTCCTTCTGGTTACCGCGTTTCCGCCGACATTTCAGCTTGGTACGTACCTACGTAAGAAATAATGATATGCGCCACGTCTATACCTACCTATTATAAACGTCCCACCTGTGAAACGAGGTTTTATTTCGGTTGAAACGCGTGATCGCGGTTTTTTAGGTAGGAGTTGTAAGTACGCGTGTATTCACGAGTTGATGGTCGGGGCGGAGACTTGGGGGGTCCGAGTCTTTCCATCTCAAAAACATAGACGAAACTAACGTCCGATAATGATTCAAAATTTAATAGTATTATAGTAGCTACCAGGGCTTACAAACGTTATAATAACGTTATGATTATAACGTTATATTTGACAAAAACGATTGAAATTTGTAAACGTAATTATAACGGTAAGCCATAATCAAAAATAATTGAATACCCCAAAACAAAACACAACAATTAACAAAATAATATATTAAATATCATTAAACAAAATATAACGCAAAACGTAATTTATAGAATATCATTAAACGAATAATAACGCAAAACGTAATTTTTAGAATATCATTGAACGAAAAATTACGCAAAACGAAATATTTTAAAATCTATTTATTTAAAAGGTCTATTGGTTTCGTAGAAACACTTATTTCATGCAAATAATATAAGAATTAATTATATTATATTCAGTATCCGGGCATTACTTACCCATATTAGTTATTATTTTCAAATTTAATAGGTATGAACACTATTTTAAATAACGATAAACGCAAAATTTCGGGATTGTTTAGGTAGGAGTTGTAAGTACGCGTGTATTCACGAGTTGATGGGTATCTTGGGGCGTCCGAGTCCCTTCACCTCACAAACACGGACAAAACTAACGTCCGATAATAATTCCAAATTTGATAGTATTATGGTATAGGTAGACCTACGCCTATAGTTCAACTAATATAATTTTCTGGCCTAATAAAAACGCGTTTTACTATACTCTTTATAATCAATTAGGTGAATGAAAAGATTACAATAGGTTTTTACTACGTAAAATGTATTATAATATAATATTATATTCACAGCACTATACCTTATTTGATATCAACATATTATTATCACTAATCGAAAACTAATGCATTCAGTTACTGAACGGATGTAATGCAGCTGTATTACATCCGTTAAGTAACTTAAGTACCTACACTATTTAATAAATAATAATCAAACTATTTCTATACTAATGAGTTTATATATTATTAACTGAAAATGCATTATGTCCCATTTTATTTCGATCACACATTTTTTCACAAATATTAACAACTATGAAATTAAAATTTACTAATTCTGTATTGTAGCTAATGATATTTTAACATTATTATAATGAATTATTCAGACATAATATATCAATGGGGATGAAAAAAAATGTCAATAATGGATTTTATACGTTTAATAGTCCACGGATGAGCTAACCAAAGTAACCAATAATCTATGGCAAATTGAGTTTTAAAAATATTAGAAATAAAAATGTTTAGAATTTGATAATGTCGTGTTATTAATTAACATTAGATGGTACGTACCCAGTTAAATCGATGTAATAATGTGTGCTCATGGTTTGTATTTCTAGGAAACGTCGATTTGTACTAATAGTGTTAAATGACTACAACACTGTGATTAAATTAAAGTAAAGTTTTAGCAACGAATTATTTTGTATTTATCAAACACAATTTGTAGTTATATACTTATATCTTATTCTCAACTTCTCTGCAATTTAATGAACAGTTGTTTTTTTGTAAAGCAGTTATTTTTCTGTGTTAATCGAACAGTTGTGTTCTTTTATTTATTTTCTTTGTAAATTCATAACTATGTACAGACAATTTAAACAAATAAACGAAATAAATTGGGTCATCAGTATCTCTGCTGAATTACTTGGCCTACCCTAAACGAATTAAAAACTGTATGTCTCATACATTACATATACAATACACAACTACCTACAAAATACTATTTTAGATTTTAAATATGTACGTTACTTGATAAAGTCTAGCTGCAGATATTTCCAATCATTTATACCCTACCGATCTGATTATTCAAATTATATATTTATATCATTCCATGAGGTACAGAGCATAGTACTAATATATTTTTACTATGATCATAATGCACTATATCTTTTACTATACGTTTATAAATTGTTTATAAACTGTTTAATTTAAGTTATTAATTAAATATGTGTTTACTCTTTCATTTCTATGTTACTTTATAACATATTCATGAATTTAATAATTTTATACAATTAAAAAGAAAACTTATGTCTTTAGGTTTAAATACCTTAGATTGATATGAGTTGCTTATAGTTTATATTATTTTATTTTGAATAATTATATTGTAATTTCACTATTACTTTCTTATACTGTTTATTATCTATTTTATTTATTTATTTATTTTTTCTCTTATGTTATGTTTTTGATATGTTTATTTAATATTATAATTGCATGAACTTTCACCTCCAGTACAGCCTTTGGAGGCAGTCAATTAGTAATTTAACTTGTATATATTGTTTGTTGGAGAATTAATAAATATTATTATTATTATTATTATTATTATTATTATTATTATTATATTATATTCTGTTCAAAAAGCTGTATGTATGGCGTTTATAAAATAAAAATAAATATATTTTCAGTGTGGTTTAGATATCTGCATTAAGGGGGACGGGACGCTACGATTCAGCTGATTTAAGAAGAACGTCAACAGTCTTATTCTTTTCTTTACAAGTGTATATTTAAATATTATTTTAAACAAGAGTAGTTTAACTACTTATTTACTTATTTAATGTACATTTGTATAATTTTCATATTTTTTTATAAATTTGTTTCACGCATCTACCATAAAAATTTGGATCAATAGCCGCTTACTGTTTGAACATTATGGAATATATTATTTAATTGTATTGAAGGATTATAATAGTTTTATCTTAAACTATGTCATTGAAATCTATGACAGGATATTAATATTGACCATAGCATCTTTAGTATATTTACTTATAATATTATTATGTTATATTAATGTATATACAATGTACTATCTATGTTGGCTATGTACAGTGTGCATAATAGCAAAATAATTGTAGGTACATACGTTTTTAGTATCAATAATATTATTAGACAAGCTGTATAATTTTTATCAGTATATTAACATTAACAACCTTCAGTACATTTTTTATAATAATTGATAGATTTTTAATTTATCTAATATTGTTTGTTATTGTATTACACAATTTTTTCTCATATTTTTTGTAAGTAATTAATTATTACATTAATTAAATAATTTTAATATATCTGTATGTAATAAATAAATAATGAGTAATGACTATGAAATGGAATACAAATATTTTCAAACTTTTCGATAAAAAAAAAATTAGTAATAGCATTATCATCATTGTATACCAATAGTACTTGTGTGTTGATACAACTGTCACTAAATGTAGGTACCTACTTGCGGCACATGGATTGGGCCATTAGGGTATGACTATTGACCTGAATATAATATAATATGTGTTGTTTTTTTGAATTGAGTTTCAACTACTGTTGCAAAAAAATACTTACATCATTGCTACCATAATATTTAGTATATGCGAATACCAACTTAATCACATTTTGTTGTTTTCGATTAAAACGATTATTATGTTGACATAACCTATTGTAACTAATTGTATGTAATAGAAGTATTATGATTTGAGCATGCACGTATATTAATTATAGTGGTAATTAATTTTAATTGTTGACGAAAAATCTAGGTAGGTACTACCTTCTTAATTTTTTTAATAAGTTGCAATATCCAATTGTATAATTTTTATATTGGTCTATTATCTGTATATATTATACATTTATACCGATATATGTATGGCAGATATTATGAATCACAATTTTAAATAATATACCTATTTCATGAATTGTCATGTAGAGTTTAAAAAATATTAAAAGAGCGCAAGAAAAAGTTCTACCACAAAACAGCAGTTTTACTAATTTCTATCAAGATGTATGTTTCAAATATTAAAATACTAGAACCATTACCATATTGAACAAAAATTTAACCATCCATCGTTGTAAATTACAATTTTTCCGATATATTTAAATCGAATTTCAATGGTTTTGAATTTGGTTTGAGGAACACGTTGTTTATGTACCAATAGTCCTTTT
>NC_042493.1:50044697-50082354 GCF_005508785.2 Acyrthosiphon pisum
TATAATATTATAGTAATTTTTTTTCCGCTTAATTACATTATATACCAGTTATTGATAATGATTATTTCATTTTTGTCATTCAATTTATTATTTACTATTAACATTATAAAAAGTTGCACAATCACTAAAAACTCAAAAACTTGGTGGCCATTAAAACCCAAACTAAAGCGGTCCTTTTGTTGATGCTTAGCCGCTTAGGGCGTGCAGCTGCATACCCTGCACGCCCCATGACTCCGCCTATTAATATAACGATAACAGAGTTGGGTTAATAGGTACTAGTAGTTTAAAAAATATGAGTATCATAAGCTATAGACATTGACACGAAGCCAGCGAATTTTAAAAACGTTAACCATGGTTAAAGTGCACTTTAAGGACTTATTGGTAATTTTTTAGGGCTTAAATGACAATACATTTTAATTTGTGAGTGGAGCGATGAATGTATTGGGCTTACAAATAAATTATTATATGTGTGTTTTTTTCTTTTTGTATCATAACTCATAATTTTTTTGAGCAGAAAAAATGTTTTGATTTTCAACTTAAAAGGTGGTTTCTGCTGAAAAAGGTAATCTGGTTAGTACTTATCGAGATGTAAAAAATAAAAATTTGCTTTTCATAATAATAAGGAATTTTCAAAATATTTAGGCTTTATTTTACGTTTTGCAGATGTTTTTAATTTTTTACTTTTATTAATAATATCTTCTTGGATTCCCGTTCAGAGATATTTTGCGGCCCGGGGCAGAATCATGCAAGTTTCCCCTTTTTTATTTATATTTTATTTCACACAGGCGTGCTTATTACAGTGAATTTTTATTTAATTTAAAATTACAAATGTTCTATGTACACATTCATATAAGTGTTGTTGATTTTTTAAAAAATCAAAAACACTAAAAAAAAATTTGAAAAGTGGGTAAGTGGATGCCGCTCTGCTTGTACAGTAGGTTACAAGTGGGTTAATGTCATAGGCGAAAATAGCATTTGAGATTTGGGGGGGGGGGGCTAAAGCCTTACTTTGATAATATTGTATAAGCTTAAAACAAAATGTAGGAAATATTGGGGGGCTATGGACATTTTTGGGAGGGCTTAGCCCCTAACGCCCCCCTATTTGCGCCTTTGGTCACTGTATACTGCTGTACATTCGGTGGTGGATGTTTGTTCATCGTCCCTTCGACGGGATAGTGTAATTTTACTGTATTCGATTTGAATACAATGATTGCATTCGATAAAAAACGATTCTGAGCGGATGAGGGAATCTTTTTTATTTAATTTTATTCGTTTCTATGGTGATAAACAAAGCGTTATAAGAACAGCTTAAGAACGATTTATATAAATATGTAATTTACATAATTACAATTTATAATTAGAAAATACCATAAAAATGAAAAAATAAAAATAAAAAGCTCAAAAGTCGCTCAAATGTTTTTAAAATTTTACCATGTTTAGGTAAGGCTAATATAAGTAAATAACCTGAATTTCAAGTTTCGAATGTTTTTAACCGAATTACAACTCTATTTAACTCTCAAAATTAAAATATCTATAAATAGCTCAAAAATGGCTAAAACTTTTCGAACTTTAAAGCGTAAGAAAAAAATCTAAAATGCAACAAAAAAGGTCTCTTGTCATTTTTCATTTGAAGTAATATTTCTGGTAGAAAATGTCGTCCGTAATTATTTAATATTATAAAATCGTGAAATCGTATGTTTTTCTCCTTTAACCGCTTTTATTTCAATCGAAAAATGACCTCTCTAAAGTACCAGCTCAAGAACATTACCTTACAGAAAAGATGCTACACTTGATACTTTTGAGCAAGTTTAGGGGGAGGAAAAGTGTTTACAGATTAAAAAAGAAATAAACATCATTGTAAAACCAATACATTCCTCGCTCCGCTCAGAATCTAAAATAAACTTTATTTAATTTAATAAACATGGAATGGGGAAATTATGAGGGTCTAGAGTTTTTGAAGTTATATAAAAAACAAACACAAATTTAGAACCCACACATCATTCCAATCAAAAAAGTCAAAATGTACCTAGTACCTAACCTAAAAAAAAAACGCATACCAAGTCAGAGATCGGCATGTAAACTTTATTGATTTTTAATAATTTTTTATCTGTATGTACTTTATTACAATGTGATTAAACCAAAATTAATTAAAATTATCAAAATTACAAAATTTAGATTATGAGCAGAGTCAAAGATCGTATTGATATTACAATGATATGTGTGTTTTTTCTGTCTGTCATCACCTTTTGGCGCAGTAAAAATACTCCAATTGTCTACAGCAGCATATTTTCTGGTAGGATAGATCATATTAAATAATAATATATTTTACACTATGACCAACATTATACTGTATAACCTTATTATCCAAGTAAACAGTATTAATACATTTTTCTGATCATGAAATTATGAAAATAAAATAAGTTTGACAAGTCTGAAGTCAATAATAATGTATTTATATACGTAAAACAATAGTTAGGTCGGGGGACGGAGTGGCCGAGCGGACTAAGGCGAATCTCGGTCACGGGCGGCACTTCTCTATGGGCAAAAGTCTATCTGAATAAGAGGCCGCCATCCCCCGACCGGGCATGGCAGAAACCTACAGGTGTCTAATTTGAAATTCTGCCAAACTAAAACACACGTGTTTATAAAAACCTACATTACCCTCCCCACAGTTAAAAAGATAACCACCCAATGGCCTAAATATTTATTTAATTTAAATGAATTGCATTAATCATATAATGGTAATATACAATATGCACTGAAATAATTTTTAGAATTCTTATTATTTAATTCATATTCCTATAAAAATAATTATTCAATTTGTTGTCTTTTTCATTTTAGTCCTAGCTGTCCTGACTACTACTACTGAGTATCGTGCTGTAATAATATAATCAAATTATTTCATAAATTTTATACTACGCGCTTCCGATTAGTAATTTTTAGAGTTTTAACAAATTTAAACAAATTAATACCAGCGATGAAAAATATTTGGCAAATACGTTTGAGGATCATCCAGGCTTCGGCGTGTTTGGGGAAGTTGATAACTATGTTAAAGTTACATTACAAATATTGCAAGCTAGTGTTGGTTCCTTACTGATGAGATATGCATGGGTTAGGTGAGAGTGGCCTATTTTAGCTCGAGTTATGATTATTTCCTCCCTTCTTATAGAAATAAATATTACTATAACAGTATTACAGAAACTGAATAGTAAGTAATAACAATAACACTGATAAAAAATTCAAGTACACTAAATAGGTACATTTTATAGTTAAAGCCGTTTGAGGTATTAAACAGTTTCTTTTATACCAATATTATGTAATATTGTATTATTAATATTGTGTATTGCTACTGGTAAGATATGTTTTAGTATTTAAGTAAATAGTCATATTGTTATTGTAGAATTTTTCAAATAGTACCTACACATATATTTAAAGTAGAGCAAGTGGTTTTTAACCAAATATTACATCTAATAACAACTAGGTATCTAGACATAATATGTCTATCTATCTTAATTTCATTAATATGATCATTTTTGTAGGAACGATTTATACACCATAAAACCTAAAATTTAAAGGAATAAAAAAAATTACCGCCTTCAGTATGGTACACTTGCCCCCTGCAAGCCCCCTATTAGATTGATAGTGGACAGCTAAAAAGTTATTTTCTTGGGCTGGTCAGAATTTGCAATCCTTCCCTGAGCAATACAATTACGTATATAAATATATCATAAAATAAAAGGACGTAACCAGGATTTATTTTAAGGTGGTCTTTTAATTTTATATTCAAATATCACTTGGAGGGGGATTATACACTCACCGTTGTAGTTATCAATCATTATGATACTAATATCAGATATAAAATACAACCACATGAGTATAATTTTACAACATATTTTTAGACATCTGAAGCATATAATATAATTTATTATACGCTACTCGTAAATATATTTTTAAAAAATATCAGGGATGACGGATATATATATGTGGCAATACCCAGCCTCCTGGCTACTACACTGACAAATTATATTTAGTAGTATAGGATGACACACCATTTCAGATCGTTTTTCATGTGTGACGATTTATATTTTTAATTCAAATTTAACACATTCATTACTACTGTAACCAGTTGATACATAGGTACATTACAGCAAAGCGACTTTCTCAGGTTTTTCCTCCTTTAATGTTCTAAATATATTTTTTTTTTATATTAGCGATGATCCATATTAATCCAAATAATGATATTTTGTTTACCGTTTGTTAGTTATTCTTAAGTATTCAAGGGTACATAGTTTCTCAGACAGGTATACAAGGTCATTGACATCTGGACCCTACTGTAATGTAATCTGGTAATTTTCGTGAATTGACTTTATTATAATATAGTATAACGGTGCAGATGGGAGGTCCACGGATGGCCTATTACTTCACATCCGTGTAACGTTAGGTTTTCAGTGAATTAAGCAAGACGATACTCCACGTCCAGTTGGGTGTGCAATTATCGGTTGCTAAGTCGGGAGAGGTGGTGAAATATGAGGAGGTGGAGCGGGGAAGATAATTTCATACGGATAAAATCGCATGCTCGCATCGTTCACTTTGATCAGCGAGCTCGCATAATATAATACTGTAACCGCCGGCGCTATGGGATACGAATTTCAAATAAAATGGCCGTCGGAATATACGTAATCGGGTGCCACGCGTGATGGGCAAAGATAATCATCAAATCTATAGTTAGCCCCCCTCCATGCCACCGGTATAATGTGCACACACGCACACAGGTATTATAACAACCAAAATATATTAATGACAAATATAATAATAACGAAAACGATCGTGGAACCAGGACGGGGCCCATGACATTGTAGGCACACACCTAAATCATATCATATAGAGGGAGAGCTCGACCGCAGCGGAGTCTGTTGCGCTACCGGCTACAGCTCGGTGTACGACTGTTGTGGTGGTGTGTTTGTGTATAATATACGTGCGGTAACAATATCGACGATACCCTCCGCGGTTGACGTTAACGACCATGTTATAGGCGGAGCGTACACATAACCGTATACCAGTGTCGGTGGCGGCCACCGCATATTATTATGCCCACAGAAGAGGTACCCTTGTGCGCGTATAATAATAATATAGATCAGCACTCGCGGGGTAGTTTCCGCATTTGTACTGACAATAGACGCACGCACACAATCGTCTTCGCTTACCCGTATTTATATAATACTCACACACATGTAATTTATTATCATTATTGTTATACGCGTGTATCGATGCGCCGTGTACACAATATGATATAATATTATAACGTCGTTATTGTTGTTTCGGCGGACCCTTTATAATGTGCATTGTGCGGTAAACCTATACCTATAACCTCCAGGGGTGCTGCGTGGCGCGGGGAATCCAATAAAAACGTTTAGTCAAGCGGACTGAATAAAACAAACACAGTCGCGGAAGCCACGACGACTACGACCATGATACGTCATGGCCGTGGATCTTTCGCGTTGTTGTTGTTGTAATAATAATATAATAATAATAATACCAAAACAGAAAATTATAACAACGTCGTCCGTACATGATGCAGTCAGTCTTGTTCACGGTTCGTCGTTTCCATCGCATTGCATCCAGAAGTCGGCGGACCCACATAATATACCTGCCAGCAAACGCTATTATACACAAACCAAAAACCAGGTGTGTGGTCTTCGGATCCGCGCGGCTTTTTGTGCCTACTTGAAACCACTCTTTCCATTTTCCGCGTATTCCTATACAAAATCGATTAACTCATATGTTTTCCGTATAATATGCGCTTTGTGTTCGATATGCGTGTTATAATAATATATGTATTATTATTATTGCTGCAGGTATTCGGTTGTTTTTTCGATATATTATGTTTTTTTTCCTTCTGGTTACCGCGTTTCCGCCGACATTTCAGCTTGGTACGTAAGAAATAATGATATGCGCCACGTCTATACCTACCTATTATAAACGTCCCACCTGTGAAACGAGGTTTTATTTCGGTTGAAACGCGTGATCGCGGTTTTTTAGGTAGGAGTTGTAAGTACGCGTGTATTCACGAGTTGATGGTCGGGGCGGAGACTTGGGGGGTCCGAGTCTTTCCATCTCAAAAACATAGACAAAACTAACGTCCGATAATGATTCAAAATTTAATAGTATTATAGTAGCTACTAGGGCTTACAAACGTTATGATTATAACGTTATATTTGACAAAAACGATTGAAATTTGTAAACGTAATTATAGCGGTAAGCCATAATCAAAAATAATTAAATACCCCAAAACAAAACACAACAATTAACAAAATAATATATTAAATATCATTAAACAAAATATAACGCAAAACGTAATTTATAGAATATCATTAAACGAATAATAACGCAAAACGTAATTTTTAGAATAATTATATTATATTCCGTATCCGGGCAATACTTACCGTATTAGTTATTATTTTCAAATTTAATAGGTATGAACACTATTTTAAATAACGATAAGCGCAAAATTTCGGGATTGTTTAGGTAGGAGTTGTAAGTACGCGTGTATTCACGAGTTGATGGGTATCTTGGGGCGTCCGAGTCCCTCCACCTCACAAACACGGACAAAACTAACGTCCGATAATAATTCCAAATTTAATAATATTATGGTATAGGTAGACGTAGACTTACGCCTATATTTCAACTAATATAATTTTCTGGCCTAATAAAAACGCGTTTTACTATACTCTTTATAATCAATTGGGTGAATGAAAAGATTACAATAGGTTTTTACTACGAAAAATGTATTATAATATAATATTATATTCACAGCACTATACCTTATTTGATATCAACATATTATTATCACTAATCGAAAACTTATGCATTCAGTTACTGAACGGATGTAATGCAGCTGTATTACATCCGTTAAGTAACTTAAGTACCTACACTATTTAATATATAATAATCAAACTATTTCTATACTAATGAGTTTATATATTATTAACTGAAAATGCATTATGTCCCATTTTATTTCGATCACACATTTTTTCATAAATATTAACAACTATGAAATTAAAATGTACTAATTCTGTATTGTAGCTAATGATATTTTAACATTATTATAACGAATTATTCAGACATAATATATAAATGGGGATGAAAAAAAATGTCAATAATGGATTTTATACGTTTAATAGTCCACGGACGAGCTAACCAAAGTAACCAATAATTTATGGCAAATTGAGTTTTAAAAATATTAGAAATAAAAATGTTTAGAATTTGATAATGTCGTGTTATTAATTAACATTAGATGGTACGTACCCAGTTAAATCGATGTAATAATGTGTGCTCATGGTTTGTATTTCTAGGAAACGTCGATTTGTACTAATAGTGTTAAATGACTACAGCACTGTGATTAAATTATTCTTAAAGTAAAGTTTTAGCAACGAATTATTTTGTATTTATCAAACACAATTTATAGTTATATACTTATATCTTATTCTCAACTTCTCTGCAATTTAATGAACAGTTGTTTTTTTGTAAAGCAGTTATTTTTCTGTGTTAATCGAACAGTTGTGTTCTTTTATTTATTTTCTTTGTAAATTCATAACTATGTACAGACAATTTAAACAAATAAACGAAATAAATTGGGTCATCAGTATCTCTGCTGAATTACTTGGCCTACCCTAAACGAATTAAAAACTGTATGTCTCATACATTACATATACAACACACAGCTACCTACAAAATACTATTTTAGATTTTAAATATGTACGTTACTTGATAAAGTCTAGCTGCAGATATTTCCAATCATTTATACCCTACCGATCTGATTATTCAAATTATATATTTATATCATTCTATGAGGTACAGAGCATGGTACTAATATATTTTTACTATGATCATAATGCACTATATCTTTTACTATACGTTTATAAATTGTTTATAAACTGTTTAATTTAAGTTATTAATTAAATATGTGTTTACACTTTCATTTCTATGTTACTTTATAACATATTCATGAATTTAATAATTTTATACAATTAAAAAGAAAACTTATGTCTTTAGGTTTAAATACCTTAGATTGATATGAGTTGCTTATAGTTTATATTATTTTATTTTGAATAATTATATTGTAATTTCACTATTACTTTCTTATACTGTTTATTATCTATTTTATTTATTTATTTATTTTTTCTCTTATGTTATGTTTTTGATATGTTTATTTAATATTATAATTGCATGAACTTTCACCTCCAGTACAGCCTTTGGAGGCAGTCAATTAGTAATTTAACTTGTATATATTGTTTGTTGGAGAATTAATAAATATTATTATTATTATTATTATTATTATTATTATTATTATTATATTATATTCTGTTCAAAAAGCTGTATGTATGGCGTTTATAAAATAAAAATAAATATATTTCAGTGTGGTTTAGATATCTGCATTAAGGGGGACGGGACGCTACGATTCAGCTGATTTAAGAAGAACGTCAACAGTCTTATTCTTTTCTTTACAAGTGTATATTTAAATATTATTTTAAACAAGAGTAGTTTAACTACTTATTTACTTATTTAATGTACATTTGTATAATTTTCATATTTTTTTATAAATTTGTTTCACGCATCTACCATAAAAATTTGGATCAATAGCCGCTTACTGTTTGAACATTATGGAATATATTATTTAATTGTATTGAAGGATTATAATAGTTTTATCTTAAACTATGTCATTGAAATCTATGACAGGATATTAATATTGACCATAGCATCTTTAGTATATTTACTTATAATATTATTATGTTATATTAATGTATATACAATGTACTATCTATGTTGGCTATGTACAGTGTGCATAATAGCAAAATAATTGTAGGTACATACGTTTTTAGTATCAATAATATTATTAGACAAGCTGTATAATTTTATTCAGTATATTAACATTAACAACCTTCGGTACATTTTTTATAATAATTGATAGATTTTTAATTTATCTAATATTGTTTGTTATTGTATTACACAATTTTTTCTCATATTTTTTGTAAGCAATTAATTATTACATTAATTAAATAATTTTAATATATCTGTATGTAATAAATAAATAATGAGTAATGACTATGAAATGCAATACAAATATTTTCAAACTTTTCGATAAAAAAAAAATTAGTAATAGCATTATCATCATTGTATACCAATAGTACTTGTGTGTTGATACAACTGTCACTAAATGTAGGTACCTACTTGCGGCACATGGATTGGGCCATTAGGGTATGACTATTGACCTGAATATAATATAATATGTGTTGTTTTTTTGAATTGAGTTTCGACTACTGTTGCAAAAAAATACTTACATCATTGCTACCATAATATTTAGTATATGCGAATACCAACTTAATCACATTTTGTTGTTTTCGATTAAAACGATTATTATGTTGACATAACCTATTGTAACTAATTGTATGTAATAGAAGTATTATGATTTGAGCATGCACGTATATTAAATTATAGTGGTAACTAATTTTAATTGCTTGACGAAAAATCTAGGTAGGTACTACCTTCTTAATTTTTTAATAAGTTGCAATATCCAATTGTATAATTTTTATATTAGTCTATTATCTGTATATATTATACATTTATACCGATATATGTATGGAAGATATTATGAATCACAATTTTAAATAATTTACCTATTTCATGAATTGTCATGTAGAGTTTAAAAAATATTAAAAGTTCTACCACAAAACAGCAGTTTTACTAATTTCTATCAAGATGTATGTTTCAAATATTAAAATACTAGAACCATTACCATATTGAACAAAAATTTAACCATCCATCGTTGTAAATTACAATTTTTCCGAGATATTTAAATCGAATTTCAATGGTTTTGAATTTGGTTTGAGGAACACGTTGTTTATGTACCAATAGTCCTTTTCAATGTTGTTAAATTGGGTAGTTATACAAAGTTATACTAGTTGATCAGCTACAGACATCTTTATTCAACATTAAATTAAACTTATACAAATTGCAAAAAGTATGATTTAACTTTGATCAATTGATCATGGTGCTTATATTACAAAGTTCAGTAGAGTGGATTAAATATAAGTAGGTAAACTTATATTTGTTCAAACCTATCAATATTTTGACATTTTTATCAATATCTATTTGAGTAATATGATGACGTTTATTGATATGTGTATTCACTAAGACGGGCGTGTTTCAGTTTGTTGAGTTTGGTAAACACTTCGTAAAACAATAATAAATTGTTTGACATTTGTGGATCTAAAAATATGAATTTGAATTTTTGTTTATTTTACTTATTAAAATATTCCTATTTATTGAAATGGCATGTTTAATATTATTTAAGTAATCATAAAAATAGAAATAACAACAAGTAACGGTTGAGAAAAATGTATTATGCTATAGTGGTTATTTGTTCGTGGTTAAGTGTACTTAAATAGTTAAATATTTCACACATAAAATATTATCTATATTAACCTACATTAATACCCAGCGCCACGGTCGTGGTGGAAGCTAAAAATAAAAAATTTTAACTGCACGACGGTGTGTGTGTCGAAGCAGGAGTTGTCTATTTAAACTGTGTAAAATACAGGTAAATTTGTTATACGACATAACTAATTTTCTAATGCATCAATTAACTCATAGTACATTTCAAAACATCAGAAATGTTGTGAAGAATGTGCTTTTGTCAAAATCATCAAAATCATACGTTTAAAAATTAAGTTATAAATGAAAAATTGGGAACTTTTTAATGGAAATTTATATTAAATTCATAATCACGGTAGCCGCCGTCGTCGTCGTAGTCGTCGTCGCCAATATTTGTTATCTAGTCATCGGTGAAAATATGACAAAATTACCTTACTATAAACAATATTACCGTTCTTATAGATTATTGTGTAAATACTCAATATTTAGTCAGTATTTACACAAACAATTGTTGTCCGTACTTTATACAATATAATATATATATATTATGATATATAGATAAAAATATAGGTACATTAGAATATTAGATATCGTTATTTGCATTGATGATAAAAATTAGTGATTTCTCAACAAAAACCCTTTGTAAACTACGTGTGAAAATGGCTAAGGCAAAAAAATATAAGATCTTTATGCACTGTAAAGATGTGATATCGTGAATAAATGCTAAGTATATTGAATTTAAGTAAACTTATTTTGTTTCAATAATTTATTCATTTGGCGATGAATTATTGAGAATAGTATATAAATATTAATAACAATATTTTTAAAATAATAATAAGTTATATTTTAATAGCCCTTAGCCATTTAATTGTTTTGTTCATCACACTTTGTTTCTTTTAAGAAATAACTCCTCGCCAAGTAAATAAATTATTGGAACAAAATAATTTTACTTAAATTCAATGTACTTAGCATTTATTCATGATATCACATCTTTATAGTACTTAAAGATCTTATATTTTTTTTACTTTGCCATTTTTTACACGTAGTTTACGAAGGTTTTTTGTTGAGATAATAATAGTACAAAATTCTACGTAATTTGCATGAGCTTTAATTTCTATGGTATATTCTTACCAGGTTGTATTTATTTATTTTTTTGTTTTTTTCCAGACAACCGGTATTTTCATAACCGACTCTTATATTTTAGTGACACCAAAAACCATAACCCGGAAGGAAAAATACCCTATCGTGCATTCCTCATACTTCAGGTGGTTGAATGAATGGACTGTTGTGAATAAATTAACTTTTAAATGTTCGGGTAAAATTGTTAATGTATACAATATAAAATCTATATATTAATGTGCATATTGTTGAGAAAGTTACATTTTGAAATTATAATTTTATTTAAAATTGATAATAATTAATAAATATAAAACAACTTTTCAATTTTTTTCCCGCAAAATATGTGTTAAGTTCTCAAAGTATTATTTCTAAGAACTTAGAGCCTACGTATGGTAATATTTATTGTAAAAATAATAATAATTTATACAATCATTGCCAATACAGTAGGTATTTACTATTTGCAAAATACGAGAGCTCAAAAGAGTTCAGATTTAAAATGTCTCGTATTCTTCGATTATTAGTAATTATTTGTTTTATCTAAAATCAATTGATCACATTTTAAATTATTTTAAACTTGATAGTTTGTTCATTTTTCAATTCATTAATTTTCCAAAAATGATTAATAATTAAATAGTTCAATGTTTAAAGTTAAAAATAGTTTTGTGCAAAATGTTCATCATAAAGTTGAGCAATATTTCCAAGACCGTAACTTGGCAGGAATTTTCGAAAATGGCTGTGTATACTAAAAAATGCTCGAGCATTAAATACCCGTTCGCAAGTTATTTAAATAGTTTTACCAAATACCAATTGTTATTTTCTTTTAATCAATCAAAAATTAAAGATTAAAAAAATAAACATTAAAATAAAAGAATATTACAGTAGGTAATTTAGTGGTTATACAGTGACAGTGTTACGACATCATCATAAAAATTAAATACGTCAGCCATCATAACCAATAAAGCTTCTAAAGTTTGAACAGCATTTCTTACCTATCAACTTAAACATCTTGGGTATAATTAGCTCAAAAAGAGTCAAAAAGTTTAAAAATTGTACCATGCATAGGCGCAAATAGCGTTCGGGATTTGGGGGGTGGGGGGCTAAAGCCTTACTTTGATAATACTGAATAAGCTTAAAACAAAATGTAGGAATTGTTTGGGGGGGCTATAGACATTTTTGGAAGGGCTTAGCCCCTAAAGCCCCCCTATTTGCGCCTATGGTACCATGTATGGACAATAGGGACAATATATTTTAGTGATGAGCAAAAAGAAAAGGTCATAAAACCCTCCCCCTCCCATTAGTAATTCCTTTGTTACGTCACTGGTATGTACAATAACCTTTAAAACAGTTAATTAGAATAACAAAATAAAATTTAAGAAATAACTAAAAAAATTAATTTGTAAGGCAATTAGATACTATAAAAATGTGTCAAATAATATCAAATATTAAAACAATAATGAGTTTTGTTCCTAGGGTAAATATTCTTTTTATAGGATTTTTTCAATAGAAGTTTTCCACAATACGAAAATACTGTTTACAATATTTTGTTCCTTTAAGAGGACGTTACTCATGCGTTTTTTGTCTTCTTCTTACAAATGTACAACACATGACAAATTGACGTTCCTTAGTTTCAGTTCTGTACTGTTAGTTTTCATATTAAATAAAGTAAATCAACGTATTATCAAACTTTTAGGTAAGTACATTATCTGTACTTTTGCATCTGCTATTATTTTTGATATTTTAATGTTCAAGCAAGATAATATGGTAGATGTGTAAAATACTCATGAGTTTTTTTCTGCAAAGTGAATTTTTTCTCATAATTCGGAAATACTGTCTACTATATTTTGTTGCTTTAATAGTTTGTCAAAATTGTTCATTATTAGATTTTTATACAATATCCAGTTAATGATAGAACTACCCAACCACGGGTGGGTTTCCGGTTTTTATAATATTATTATGTGCGAGCCCGGGTCAATCGTATTCAATATTAAATAATAGTAATAATAATAAAACGACTACAGTTTGGGTACTATAGGGTCACGATAATTCTAAGTTGAAGGGAGATAAAAAATCGCTTCCAAATACCAAAATCGAATTTAAACTAACATCAAGGGGAATAAAAATCGAGTTGTAAAGTTTTTCGAGGTATCGTGACTCGTATTTATTACACGGTTGACCGTAAATACTTAATGTTCAGCCAGCTATATTATAGTATAGTAATAATTAAAATAATATAGACTTCGGCGGTACCTCGGGCAGCATTTACCACGCATGCATTGCGTGCATATGCACGTATGGCGATAATAATAATGCGAATATATTATTATAGTGTACTACACGATAATAATAATAATATTAATAATATAATAACATTACGTATTATACAACGCGTATAATATACGCGACGCGGTTCGCTGAACAACGAGCATTACCGTCGTCCGATTCCTCCCCATTTATCTCGTGTCCATTATTATATTACGGTACCTAATATTATATGTATAGTACGTACCTACTACATACGCGGTATTCGATTACCCGAGTGGTATAAAAGCACTTTTTTTTGTGCGTGCGCGTATGATCTCACCACCACTCGTTGCTGTTGCGGAAAATAATAATAATAATATAATAAATAAACTCTCAGCGATCGAGGATTACGATCGGACATTATAGTATTAGCGGGGCAGCTGATGCGTCGGTTCGCTCATCGACATCATAATATTGTATTATTATTATCATTATAAACGGCCGGCGGCGGCCCTGGACCTAGCTGGTTATAATCGTATAATGCATAATAATATCATGTAAGTACCTTTATAATAAATGTCGTTGGTCGTTCTCGTTTGCATTTCAGCGGTCACACACACACACACACATACACATACACCCATTATTATGTTATAATATTATATCGCTTTTATTCAGGGCGCACAATGCGAGAACAACCGCAAAAGGGAGAAGACGACGACGACAATATGTCTCTGCGTCTCTAGACGAAAGGTCGGACGTATCGACATAATAATAATAATAGGAGTTAGGCCGGACGGACAATGATAATTCCCATTGTCGTCACCGGGCCGCCGAACATTTTTTCACTATATTATTATTTATTATGTTTCTACCTACTTTATACTTAGGTACTTCTGTATATAATATAATATATTGCATTAGAGCATAATGCACGCCGGGCCGCCACGTAAACAAACACAGTGACAGATGCAGCCTAATAGATTCTCAGTGTTACTTCCTCTGTTCCTTGTCGTCGAAACATAGTAAGTAGACGCCGCTGCCGCCGTACAAATAATATTGTCATTAAATTATCATTGCCTGTATTTTTGGAACACGAACATGGTCGGAACATAAATTCTAGAAATCATATATAATATGTACCACGTTAACTTAAAATAAACTATGTATCTATACCGATTGGTAAATTACTAATTACGATTTCAGGTTTCGATGTTATAGTTAAATACTATAATATACTATACTATACTAATGTTTAGTATATTAAGTCTTGGTTAGAAAGAATACTAAGTGAACGCATATTAAAATCAAATCGGTAAGTAATATTTTGATGGCACATAAATGGTTGTTAAACAATACTATACTAATAAATAAGTAACTGTTGATATGCAATGCTTGAAGACTGATCGTTAAGCAGGAGCGTCATGTCAGAAAAGTATCAGACATAACAATTAATAACCTAACCAATTAGGTATAAAATAAATCTGAACGATAAAAGGATTTATTGATTTATAAAATATTTCTTCGGATCCACTAAACAGCTCAAAGCAGCTCACATACCTATTATTTTATTTTGTATTTGCATCTTAAAATTAATATCCACAAGTGCATGTTTGTTATATAATGTTACTCGTTGGATATTGGCTGTTTTGTTCGGTGTGCTTCAATAGTTATACATATTTTTTTATATTTAAAATTTGTTTAGTCATGCAAGGAATCGGAGCTTGAAATACTGCACACGATTTTCGGCTATATTAATTAGATTTTTTAGTATCTTCGATAGGTCTCTGACAAATAATAAAAATAATATTTTCATTTCAGACTATAGTGCTATTTTGGAGTACCTTAGTATGAACAAATAAAATTATTTCATGAAAATTATTTTTATGGACTAGCAAAAAGTGAATAACTGTAATTACCAGTAATAATAGAACACGATATCTGTACTTCAGGATACTTCGATTTACTACGGACATTTATTTTAAGAGTATTAAAATCTGTGGTTTAGAAGTACTATATTTGCCGTACTATATATAAATAGTAAGTGGAAAGCAGCTGCAGTACATGTATGGGTCCATACCACATGGGCGGTATGTGGAGCTCCACCCAGAGGGTCACGTTCAACTAAATTATGATAAAGAGGTCACAGTAATAATTGCGTACGGTTATTGGGTAGGTAGCTAACACAAAAGTGTTTAAGAAACGCCAATGATGTCTACGTTCGTTCGAAGGGTTAAATAATGTTGTAATTGATTATATACTGCACACACGATCGACTGTCACGGACACAGAAAATATGTTAGATAAAAAGTTTAGGACAACAAAGTTACAACAAACGTGTTTTGGATTTTTTTTTTTTGTACCAAAAAATACATTTTTTTTTAACATTATAATGACATCTGATGCTCATATTGTCTCAAAATACTACGCAGCTGCTGCTGTAGCGTCAGACTTGCCACTACCACTGCTGGCGCTAGAATTTTCGGCACTCGGTAGACGGCTCCGGTTAAGGTGTTCGCGTAGGCCATCGAACATCTTTTGCCTGCTCTTCCGGCCGTTGGCGGACATCTCGCCGACGGTGTTAGACACATGCGTCATGACTGCGTCGAGGGTGCCCGTGACCGTGCCCAAGATCGGCAAATCGCCTACGATGTCGTCGATGTTCCTGACACCGCTGGCCAGGTAACCACTACTGGTGGCCACGGTGGCGCTGAGGCCGTCAAACAGTTGACTAACCAGGTATCCTAGGGCAAGCGTGGCCCGGCCACCGGCCTGTGCAATCTCCTTCAAAGACTGACCGGTCTCGCTGCTGACGTTCGATACCGCCGAGCCCGTGTTCTTGATCAGTGACTTGAATACGTCACCAACGGGTTCCACTCCATTGATTGGCGTCTTTTCCCCGTCATTGGTCATCGAATTCGTCTTGTCCACCATCTCCGAGGCATCATTTGCAGGCACGGGTATAGAGTGGATGTTGCCCATCTGCATGTGGAAAAATATAAATGAGAACCAAGTTAGCCAAGCATTGCCCTAGGAGTGCGTATACGGGGGAGGTCAAGTTCTAGATTATTGGGTATTTTTAATTATAATAAAACAAAAAATTTAATTGTACCTAGCTAAAAATATTTTGACAAATTTGTCTTGTTTTCGACGACTGTATAATATATTTTGTGCACTGACTACCAGGTGTATATTCAATCGTTAATGTACTTTAGATTAAGTTGATTATAGGGGATATAATATAAATGCATATTTAATTAACATTAATTATTTAGAAGATTGATGATATAAAAATGCAATTAACTCTAACGCAAATATTTACGAATAATGATCGTATATAAACATGGTTTGTTCTGTATTGTAAAATACTTATTTGATTCGATGCTGTAGATATAATAATATTAGTGATAAAATACGTACCTACACTGCAAAATAACTCATTAACTACTCGTTAACATCAACGATAAAAATAACGTCATACTGTAATATCTAATGCTGTGATTGTATTTTTTATATCAAGATATTTAAATACATCATATAGATATTTATCTATTGATCCGGTCGGTCTTGTGACCAATGCTGAAGTGAACAAGATACATAACGTTTTACATATATAAACTAAATTATACGAGTTGAGTTATATTGTTGGGATATTAAGTTGAATTTTAAGTGAAGTGAAAAATGTGTTAGTTTTAAGTCATTATGGTTTTAGAACGATGTGTTTTATCTTACATTTTTCTTAGTATATAGATATGTGCAGTGCTTGAAGTGTAGGGGGGATACGGTGGGATGGCATCCCTTTACTCTTTTGTTAGATGAAGAATATGGGAATGTTATGATGATATCAGGAAATCTGAATTGTAAGGCATCCCTCCACTTATCTTGAGCCATTTCGATCACTGTGACAGTTTGTATAATTTTTTTTCTATTTTTTTAATCGAGAATTTATACAATCTGTACATAAAAATAAGTACAATAATCATAAAGGATGTTTGTAAAACTAATTCTAAAAAATTGACATTGTACCTAATTGATCAGATTGAATATTTTGCCCTAGGTTTTTTGGTGAAAAAATCTGGCAGTTTATAATGAACTTGGTCTGTTATAACAATAATCCTAAAATTAAAGCTGTATAGGTTTTAATATTTAAAAGCACAAGACAAATTAGAGGTAATCTATGACAAATGTGTTAATATAAAATGTTAAAACCACACAATCATAACGATTTGTTGTACAGGTTTTTTATTTTTATCAAGCTAAAATATAAATTATTTTTCAGTTTTTAAATAGTTCCAGAACAAATAGCCTCTAAACGCAAACATAAAACAAATATTCACGTTACATAACAAAAAAATCACTACTTTTCTTTTAATGTACCAACAATAATCATTACTTTTTAGTGTTGAATAATATATAAATAAATATTAATACTTTTAATCTATTCATAAATACTTAGGACAAAAAATTTAAAAAAGCATACCTGGAATAAACAACCAACCAACAAGTAAATTATTATATTTTTAGAATTTTGAGCGACAAAAGTCATTTTGTAAATTGTGTTGAATCGAAATTGAATTTCACCAAGTCACTTGTAATATGGATGTAATGCTGAAAGACCATAAGTGATCGCTTTTATTCAGTGATTATAACGACGGAATAAACATCCAATTAGCAATTAAATAATATACATGTGTTGTTTACAGATGTGCTATAAACGTTATACTTGGTCTACATTATAAATTTATCAATTAAGCGATTTAATTGCGACCAGGATTTACACTTCTATCCGTCTCCAAAACAAACATGAGTACATAACCCATTTCTCTGAGCATTTATGTTTTTTAACATGTCCCCTACTTGAGGTTTGAGGTCATAATTCTCATAACCGACGTGATAAAATTAAATAATTTCTTATAATTACTTATTTTAGTTTACATATGACTTCGATATAAACTAAGTAGGTAGGTATGTAACTAATTAATAATTAGAAATTATGTTAATGAATTGTAGTACAGAGCTCCATTTTTTAACAACTAACTGAGTTTTATCTTCATCCAAATTTTAGTTATAAAATGATTAATATTGTGCCTAATTAAAGGATATTTATTTTACATAATTAGTGTACCTATATAATTTATTATATTATATATCAATAACTAATTATTGAAATAGACATTTGGGTTTTGGATATAAAGTTTTAGATTTCAAGTGAAATTTTAAATATATTGGTTGAAACGGATGTGTTTTTTAGTCTACTTATATTTTTTCTAATATGAATATTTAATGTACTTATTTACTCTTCAAACAGTCGTTTTTTGATATTCTATGGCTAACTTTAATATAGCTATATATTACCTAAGTGAAACTCAAAAGAAAACATTCCGGAAATGTAAACAATAGGCATTGACAAATAATGTAGAACATTTTAACAAAACTAATGTTAGTTATATCCAATTATACTATAAATACTTATGCTGTAAATAAAGACAAAATAATTTTGTATGAACTCTAAAATATTACTATATATATTTTATTCTACGTTTTTAGATAATTTAAAATTTAATTTTAACATTTGTAACTTTGACATTTCCGTATAAGATAACTTTTACCCAGGTACTGTGTTACAAATATTTAATAGATAATCCAAATCGTTATTATTATATTTTAAAGTGAATACCTAGTGAATATTATTGATAAATTATGTTGGTAAGTTAAAAAGTAAATATTTTTTTAGTAAAACAAGCTCATTAATAGTTGTTTATAAGAATGTGATTAATTTATCATTAAACTTGAATAATATTTTACCTAACCTTACATATTATGTAATAAGAACACAACAAAATCTTGTGTTTAACATGGTGGTTCTTCAACAACAGTAAATCTAGTAATCATATTCTGTCCACATTTGTTGTAATAAATCATCGATTTAGAGAATTTTTTTCAATATTGGAGTACTCAAGAAGATTTATGTGCTACAACTATTAATTTTGATTTTAAATTGATTCTGTAGGTGCAACCATGTGCCATTTTAAGAGGTTATTATTAAATTTTCTTAATTGTTTATCATCATAATAAATTAATGCTGACAACCATACAAATGTTGTTTACTAAAATAAATATCAGCATGATAAACTTTAATCAAGCCTATGAAAATTGTTTTTTGAATTTTAAAATGTACCTATACCTTGTACCGTGATAATTGTGACAATTTCTAAGCACATAGTTTCTGTATTATGTCTGACTTATTTTGGTTGAAAGATAGTATTTTTGTGATAGTATTTCAGTGTATCTATCATAAGAATTTTTAAACCAATCTTTATGTTATCATGTTTTATTTATGTATGGCCATTTTTCAATTGTTTTTTTCTTGTAAAATAAATTTTTCATTTCTATTGATAGCTACTTACGATACATTTTATCTGGGTAAGAAATTGGATATTTTCATGAATTTTGAGTATTTTAAATATTGTCATTGGGATAATAATTGAAAGTGTTACTTATTTAAATTCTTTGTATTTATTATACATTAACGTCGCGAGTCATAAGTGTAGTCAATTAGGTAACTCGCAATGCATTTAAATTCACTTTTACACAACTTAATTCAAAAAGGCATCGAGTGTCACGAAAACCTCTATAAAACCAAAAATACACGTCTTTAAAATTGGATTTCACTATTCAGTTGCTTATCACTGTTAATAAATTAATGTGATTGCATTAGTTTTGATTATTATGGTTCTATAATTTATATCGTATTATGATCATCCTTTTTTATGGATAACACGTATACGTCGACATTCAGTAGTCTGTTTTATCTACACGGTATACTTGGAAGTAAATAACAAAAATCACAAACAAGATATAATATAATAATATAGGTACTTTGTACTTATATAGCAGTCTGCTCTCAATAACGTTCAGGAATTAAAAATAAATTGACAATCGGTGCGAGTATATTATTATTGTTATATTATAATTATAATAAAATATAATATTAAGTCCGTGTTCTAGACAATATTGAATCAGCAGCTCTACAATGGTACAGGTTTTTAGTGATACAAAACTTATAGACTAGTGTTCGTCGTTATTAACACAATTTTTTTTTTTTAAAACTATATTGTTATGATGTGTAATCATATATAATATTATAATAATACACGGATATCATTCGTGCTGGCGTTGCTATTCACTGCTTAAAATACTGCTCAAAAGACCTGACCAACTCCGACTGCCGTTCTTCACCATCTGCCCCATTCTGTTGGCGGTGCTGGTGCCAAAGTTCACGGCCGATTCGTTCATTTTGTGTAAGAACGCCATCATGTTCTTGCCGGATTCCGCAGCCACGTCCGCTGAGTCCGAGTACGCTGAGACCACGCGGTTTGCCACGCGGCTTGCCATCGATCTTGCCCTGTTAGTCAGACTCCCGAAGATGTTTTCCATATAGGACGTATCAGGGACGTCCACCGAAATCGTCTGCTGATCGGGTGTCGCACGTCCGGCGACGACCTGCGTGCGTGTACAAATATCAAGACATTTAAACTGCGGGCTGATTGTTAGAATACCTAATAAATTATTATATCTAAGATTCCTGGCAATTTCAAACTATAAATTGTGTCCCCCAATTCTCGATGTAATAAGTGTGTGATCTTAGAATATAATGGAAAATATTTAGATTGTCATCTACATTTTCACATCAATATGTAGGTTTCTACACTGATTTAGGTTTACTTCAAACTCAACTGGCTCTCGTCCTATAAAAATGGTGCATGTACATAAATGTTTTTCTTTTCATAGTTAACATTAGCCACTAAACGGACGCCGCAGTGGTATTTCACACGACGATAAAAAAAAAGTCATAACTAATAATTTTTAAATAATAAAACAGCGTACTGTATAGCAAATAACAAGAGTAATCTAAATGCGATAAAAATACTGTACAAAATACATATATTATATTTACTTATTTAGTTAGCTAAGTTACTAGTTTGTACAATTATTTTCCATATTATGGACTATGGTTATGATACTTATATATTTTTTTTAAATTTAATAATTAAAAATCAAACAAATTGAGTAGATTCAACTAGTCCAAGCCTCTGATCATTGGTGATTGTATATTTTGGTAAACAGAAATGGTTCCCCGCATTACCACAAACAATTATTTTTAATACTTTACTACCTAAATGGTATACTGTTATAATTTCATTTATTTTTATCATTTTTTTTTTGCGTATTTATTTAATCATATTTTACGTCATTGTTGTACATTCGACGTGGTACATTCGATGAAGGTACCTAAGTAATCAATTCAAAGACGTGATTTTAAAAACATATAATTAAAATTTGAATTTTTATTAATTACATAATTAATTATTTTTACTGTTATGAGTTTTCAAATTTTGGTATGATTATTTGGAGACTGGACTAAAAAGATATTTCAAATGAACACACCTACAAATAAAAATGTTATTAAATGTGTACAAGTTGTTTTAGACTACCTAGGTGTAAGATTCACATTTAAATGCATTTGTTATTTTTTAACAACAACAAAGTACAGTTTTAGTGTGATCATTTAATGTTTAAAATGTAAAATTGTATGTATTATAATATATTAAATAAAAAATAATAAATAATAATTATGTGTTTGCTAACGTCTATTGTAAAATTAATAATTTATGTATATATGAACTATAATCATACAAATTATAAACTTTACATTTTAGCCTTTAGATATGTTTAATATACAAAGCAACATAAATCATTAATAATGTCTATAGTATTCTATCATCACTCAAAATATAAATACAACAGTATTATTCTTGTTATTATTATTATTATTATTATTTTAATAATTATTATTATAATTATTTAATTTTATTATTATAAAAATATTTTAATTTAATATTATAATATTTGTTGACTTTTAAATAATTTATTTTTCGAGAATTATTACAATTTATTAAGTTACTAAACTAATACTATGTACCTATTTGTATTAATAAAAAAAAAATATAAAATAAATTAAAGTTAACAGAGATGAGTTAGTGCATGGATACTACTGTATTTATTCCTCCCTATATTAACATAATATTTAGTGTCTAATCGATTGTAATGAAATCAACTAGATGTGAAAAATATTGAAATGTGAAAACTTTTATCAGAAATATTTTTTAACCATCTAAAATTTTAATTTAATTTAAAAAAATAAATTAATGATTAATACAATTTGATTATGTAATCATCATATAAAAAATGATAAATATATGTATACAATACCTACACATTATATAAATAAATAAATAATTATTTAAAAACAATAGCTAGTAAGTTCAAAAAAAGCAAAAAAAAATCCTGATCATAATAATGATTAGTTTACATTAATAATTACGTAAGTAACTATTTTAGGATTAGTGTTATCTTTATAAATAAATTTTAATATTTTGCAAATATGTATTACTTTAGGTATAAACAAATTACGTACTTGGAATAAACAAGCAACCAATAAATAAATTATCATATGTTTAGTATAATACTGATTTAGACAAGCCATTTTGTATAAATTCTTTTGATGTTAAAACTTAATTTGACCAAGTTGATTTCAATGCGGAACTTATACCGGAATATTTAGAGTGGTCGCTTTTATTCTGTGATCAAAAAAACGGATATATGTAGAACAAAATATGATAAATGAATAAACACAAGTGTGTTTACTGAAAAATATTAAACGTCATACGTACCTACTTATTTTATAATGGGAAATTATCAATTAAGCAGTTTAATTGCGATTACAATTTACATTTCCAACCGTCTCAAAAACAAACACCAGTATATTCACTGTTCTAATGTACATCAGTATATACCACTGTATGTTTATGACGACACATAATATTTATGATCACATATACGTATCCTTTATTTTTAATGTAGCAATAGCTTTAAAAAATTAAGTAACTGTTCTATTGTAACAAACTGTAAAACGATGTATATCATAAGAGTTACACTACGGGCGAACATCGAGTGTCTTATAAATTATAATGTTTCATACATTTTTTTGTTTTAGAACTATTGAAAAGTTAACAAACAATTTTTATTAAAACATATTGTATTATTATATATATATATATTAATTCGAAAACATTCTTACATTACATACACTTAGAACATGATATATTTTTATAATACACGTATAATGTATATATTATAATATTTTATTAAATTGTTATTTTCAGTAGGATACTTGCCTTGAAGTGTTTCAAAGTGGTTCTTAATATTTGTTTTTGAGCCATATAACTAAGAAAATATGATTATTTTAACACTTGCAAGTTTCAACTTGTTATCCAATAACCCTAAACTGTAGGAATGTAATATTCTCATTCATAATATTACGCTACTTAAACCGTTCTTCGAATATTATATAGTTTTTTAGTTGTAAGTGATTTATGCCCTGATGAACAATATAGTTATTTTTAAAATATAACCTGTTAAGTATTGTTTGTACTTAAAATACTCTACATTTAGTACCTAAGATATGTTTTTGTTATGTATTGTAATGATGGTTGATTGTTTCATATTATTTAAACAATTATAGAAATCGCTAATAATTACAACTTCCAATGTAAATAACAAGCCTCGATTTTCCGGAAATGGAAACAATTTTAGTTATGGTTGTTAGTTAATAGCATTATGGATACATGGCGTGAATCAAAAAAATGAATTAAAATCTTTTATTACCACAGTTTATTTTTTGTAAGAAAATATTAAAATTACATTTATTGACAGGTTAATTACCTATTCATCTACTTTAATTTTTTTTAAACTTATTTAAATAAGAAAAACGAATTGGTAAAATATATTAATTTGATAGCAAAGTAATTAGGTATTAATGATCTTTTCTGCAAAACGTGACCTTTAGAGAATATTTAGCTATAGATAAATTTGAAATTTAGACTTTAGGTTAGGTATGCTTGGTTTGCAAACAATATTATGTGGTCTGGTATAATAATTTCACTTTATTAATAACCATATTACTATTAATATTTGGTATTAATTTTTGATACCACATTTGAAACGAATAACACTGTAAACGGTTAAAAATTATTTTCACTTAGTTATATTGTTTAAATTATTTTTTACAAATTTAAAAACAAAAAAATTTTAAAACATTGAACAATTTTATTTAAGTCTTCAAAATATTGTGGTTTGATCAAGCTTCGAATTATTTTTCCAAACTATTCCTGCATCCTTTGATCAATATTCAGATGCATCATAGGTATATACGTTCTATCTCTTGTATGCAAATGCATTGCAAAGTATTTTTGCGTCTATTATTTTAATCGAATGCTTTCTTATAGAGATCACGTCATCATAATCATTAAGTAACATAATTTATCTTAAATTGTTGGATACAGTTTGGCAACAATTAATTAACCAATATTGAATAAACAATTTTTACACACCCTGAAATAATGGCCTTAATTTTTGTATGAAACAAACATTTTTAAATTTAATCTATACAATTTATATTTATCTACCTAAGATTATCTATAGTTTATTAGACCTTGAATTCTATATAACTAGTATTATGTTTTTATCGTGTTTGTGCCTTCTATCCAAATTACCCTTTTTTTTACCGAGAATGGAAATATATAAGTCAACATTTCAAACTACTCGGCCAGGGTTTCTGTTCATAATTTATTTTGTTCAGCTATAATATAAATTGGTTGTAATATATTACATTAGGATTATGTTTTTAGGTAATTATTTTAATTTAATTGTGTTTAATAGCTTTAAATATTTATATTGTCTAAATTTTATCCCAAAATATATAATATATAATATATAAATGACGTTTATAAATGTAGGTTTTTGTTATAATTTCTAGCAATAAAAAAATTCAATCTTTTAAAAAGTGTTAATTCATTATAATTGTCATTCTAACCGACTTCCTGGAACAATGAAATAATATTTAGGTAATGTTCTGATGTTACCTTTACATGAGTTATACCATAATATTATTAATTGATTAATATCGTTAGTGCCATAAAATGATATTTCTAAGTTTTTTATTGTGCCCCAACTATTATGGTCGCAGGGATTATAATAATTATTGTAGGTTATTGTTTATTTTAAACTATATTACAATATAAGCCTTGGTTTAAAATTTTGAACTTTATTAATTTAATTTGATATTAATAAATAATAATATTATGTTATTTGTAAATATTATATAATATGCATACCTAACAGGTGATAGTGTAATAAAAATGTATACATTTTTTTATTGACAGCTTCCGTCCTTCCACCCATCCCTCCAACGCTCGTTAACCAGGTTACAATCAAATAATGGCTTACCAAGTTTTTGGTTAACGTGGTTATGTACACGGCATAGCCAATTCGATAGGGATTGTTGAGAATCTGTTTCAGGTGGTTGACTGGTTAAACTGTTGAAAAAAAAAGGATTTATAATTGCTCATTTTGGCCATGTATATAAACCTAACCTAACCTAACCTAACTTAGACTTATAGCCATATAAATATATTTTAAACATGCACATCAAACTATATTCAGTCTTGTAAAATATACTTTTTAAAAATCATTCAAGTACAGATACAAATATTTAGCTTGAAAAGTATTTAAATACGGCAGTAATAAATTAACTATGGAATATTTATACATAAGTACTATAAAATTTGTTTTTCAATATAAATATGCATCCATTTTCATGTTTTACATTTATTTTGTACAAAATTTTACTCTATTTGGTGTAGGTAACTTTAAATTAGTCATTTATTCTATTTAAAGGAATTTAAATTTTTGGTTGGGTATGATGCAAAATAATTCTTTAAATACGACTGTTATATTATATTCTCAATGTATATTTTTTTATGTAATTAAAATTTAAAAAGAAAATATATAGACTAAAAATAAAAAAAATATTTGATTTCAAATACAGATACTTTGAGAAAGTATTTAATATACTTTGTCCAAGTACTTCTTTTAAATGTATTTAAAATACGAATTGAGTAGGTATTTATTTGATTATTTGAATACTTTTACACGAATGCTTTACATCACTTACTGTACTCGTAATGAAATAAAGTATAAATGTGCCTAACTAATTACTTACAGCAGGGTGAAATCTCGTGCACATGTTTCACAAGGATAAAGACGGCCAATTAATCTAAAAAAATTATCCATATCTTTCCGTTGTTGGTGAGAAGGATCATCTGGATAGTACGCCACCATCGAGTGAAGAAGACTCCAGGTATGATATCCTATAGGTTTGGAATATATTAAGTATAGGTTATAAGTCTACGAGATTTGTATTTCACGACGCTGAAATCCAGGTTTATTTTGCATAAAAACTAATAAAAAATTACATTAGTTGATTTGAAACGCGTGAAACGTAAATCAAAAAATAAAGTCTTACTGAATTTTTATTTTATATGTATTTTATATGCAAGTATATTATATAATTTAATATTTGTTATATTTTAACATTCATTTATAGCAAAATGAATGTAAACATTTTTAGCTAAACTTAGTATATGATTTCAGAAAGATTAAAAGTAAGTTGACGATAATGTTATTATTATATCTTAATTTATTATTTATAGCTAAATGATAATAATATATGAAAATAATTGAATATTTAAGACATATTTAATTAAAAACAATATTTTCAAGAATAATCTCCTATTAGTACTTTGAAATTTTTCATGACACATCACACTATTTAAATGCTTTTTTGACAGATATTTTTTTTTATTATTATAAAGGTTATTTTAAAGTCCTTTTTCATATTTTTCTATTAACGTCACAAAACAATTTGAGTGATCTATAAATGTGTCGTATAATACTTGGAAGCTATAATTAAAATTGTATTAGGCCTATTTTGCATTACCTACTATATAATATAAATACATATTTGAGAAGATAAAAAAAATGGAAAACATATTTTGCAACTCTTCGATATAGCAAAGTTAGCATCAAATTAGTTGGAGAATGAAAAATTACCGTTATAAAATGAATAATTTCACTTTTGTGAAAATATTTGTCTATTCTATTTATTCATTTATTATAGATATTTGTCTAACTTTGTACAAATAACATTTTTATATGTCATTATTTTATTGTATATTATTATTATTACATATTATAACTATTTGTATCAAGTTATTATTTTTTATTTTTTTAAGTGCATACCTATTTTGAGATATTTTAAGTACTAGAAGTTGGTTGGTTGGTTGGACTTAGTTGGTAACCGTTTATACTTGCTATAATATATTATGAAGGAATGTTTAAAAAAAGGTACCTACCTACTGTTTAAGTTTTACTTAGTTCCCTCAAGTTAAAGCGATAACGGTTATATTGTGTTAAGAATTAGTGTTCTATCCTTAGCATGGAAAAATGTATTCATACAACTTAAATTGTACATAATGTGATAATTCGACTTACCTAATTGTGCTTTATCCAATGGACAGTCTTCCATATAATTGTTGTAAATTTTTTAAATTTTGAATTGTTTCAAATCGTAAACACGTTTATCACTATAGGCAACAAACAGAACTCGTGCATCAAATCTTTTTTTTTTAGTAATCTTACCTGATAATGGTACCTAATAAAGATTTCACGAAAAACGATTTCATTATAATTTTCCTTTAGAATAAAAAGGCAACCGTTAAACCATATTTTAATACTTAATTATATTAATTTGATGAAATACCTTGGAAATATGAGCTACCTATTATTTATAGTTTTGTCTATAACTGAAAAGTGAAATAAATAAACAATATAAATGTTTTTTTTTTTTTTTTTTGTCAAACTGTTTTGTTTCTATTGAAATTATATTTATTCTTTGAGGGTTAATATAATATAATACACTTCTGAGTTCAACGTCAGTTTTGCTTCATGTTACCTAAATTCCTAGTACATGTTGTGTTTATTGTCTTATACAGATACTATTTTATTGATAATTTTGTAATGATTAATAAGAATTTAATATTCTTTATTAGTCTTATTATATTATTATTATTATTTAGTTTATTACAGTGTTACCTTAACATATTATGACAAACATGAATATAAAACTAGAAATTGAAAAATCTGTTTATTTTATTCTCATTAATAAAATAATATGTCTAGTGGTTTTCTTAATTGCATGTACTAAATAGAGTAGTACGTACTCTTAAGCATTTTTTAAAATTATTCGAATAAAAAATGAGATTTTAAATTGATTGGATACCAATTAATTGATTCTAACTTTTGTATATTTTTATTACGAGCGTACGGTTTTTTACTAACTATAACTACTAACTAATGAATTGCAATTTTTCTTGAAATTTAAATTATATACTTATAGATTTTATGAAAATTATATGTTAGATTCTGAGCGAAGCGAACGAATTTAATGATTTGTGATAATTTTTATGCAAACCAACTTTTTGTAAATAATAAATTTTATTTGTTGGCAACTTAAAAACTAATAATCGTTCAAACTATTTTCCAGTTAGAAATTCATAAATATTTTTCTTTTCATAGCTAAAATTAGGGATTTTGATAAAATACAAATGTTCCTACTATAAATAAAAAAAAATGTTTATCGGAAAGTAACATTACATTTTTAAAAATGTATAATTTATTTTTCAGTTGGAAGTTAATAAAAGTTTTTATTTTCATACTTAAGATTAAAAATGTTAATAGAATATATCACTTACATTTTTATACTTATAAAACTTAACTTTACTTTAAAAAAAAAAAGATTACTTAAACGGAAAATTAATGTCTTATGATCTTTTGAATTTATAATTTTTACGATATATGATTATATTCAATGGTAAAATATTAATTGATTTTTGATATTTTGTTGTATTTTCAAAACAAAAAAATCCTTGAAATGTTCAAAAAATATATTTTATATTGGCATTTTCCACACGTGGTAAAATTCAAACTATTTTGACTCTTTTTGAGCTATTTATAACCACGATAATTTTTTCAAATTTTGTAAATTATTTTTCAGTCAGAAATTCATAAAAGTTTACTTTTTGTAGCCAACATAAGAAATTTTTATAGAAGGTTCCTAACAAGTTTTACACAACTCAGAATAGTTTTTTGTATACAATGATTTATCATTGAATTAAAATATAACACATCCATTACAACAACAACATGCTCGAAAACTACTGTGCAGCAGAGTGGTACCCACTTGTTCACCTATTTATTTTATTTATTATTATAAAAAAAGAGACATTTAATGACTTAATAAAAAAATATATATATTGGAATATCATTGTGTATTATAATTAAAATAAACGAATAATTGTTAAGTTTATAACTATCGTCTATATACATTATAATACAAGTTACAACAAAAGCTTGGATAAAAAAAAGAAAAGAAGAACATGGTTAGGAACACTTTAATATGAAATATTTCATGATAATATATAGTCTTCATATCGAGAACATATTTTATTGTTAAAAAAAAAGTAGAATATGGACAATCAAACGAACCGTCAACATTGCCAAAATAGAGGGCCATTTCCAAAGAAATACAATTATTACAACTTGTATGTGGTGTAAACAGTTAAGTAGGATGTTGGTGGGAGAAGATAGCTTCTGAATAATAAAGAATATATCTTAAATTGTTCAAATTAATAATTCAAAGGAAGTTCTAAGGAGATGTCAAAACCGAATGTTTTGTTTCCGTTTTACAAACGTACAGCATAACAAATTTACGTTTAGCCGAATAAATGTAGTGATGGTAGCGGACGTTATATCCGCATGTGTTGTCTCCGTCTTACAAGTGCGTAACATAGCAAATTCTACGCTCAGCAGAACACGTGTAGCTCCGTTGGTTTAAAAATTAGGGTGAATTTACCTCTTATAAAATCTAAAGGTAAGATTAGTATCTAGGTAACCTCATGGGATTTTTAGTATATTTTAATTTTTAAGCGAGTTATGAATGCTTTAAGATGTACAAACAATTTAAAATTTTAAAATACTCATAACTCTCTTTAAAATTAAAATACAATAAAAAGCCCATGAGGTTGTCTAGATAATAATCTTACCTTTAGATTTTATAAGAGGTCAATTCACCCTAATTTTTAAACCAACGGAGCTACACGTGTTCTGCTGAGCGTAGAATTTGCTATTTTACGCACTTGTAAGGCGGAGACAACACATGCGGGTATAAAATCCTCTTAAAGTAAATTAACCGATTGTCAAAGTTAAAGGCAAGTATACTATGTAAGGAACTACACACATTTTTTATTCATATTTTAGTTTTAATGGGAGTTACACTAGGTGAAATATTACAATTAATTGTATTGCGTTCATAATTAGCATTACATTTTAAGTAGATATCAATAAAAAGCAAAAGCCTATATTCTTATCTTTAAATTAAATAGTTAAATAGTCGATTCACCGTAGTATCCAATTTGATAATAAAAAAATGGTTCTGTTCAATACAGATTTGTTATGTTTTACGTTTGTAAGGCGGAAAAAACATAATAAAAGAGTTCAGAGTCTCCTTAATACTATTTAAAGTAATTTTAAATAGGTACAAAGAACACCAAGGGTGTCAGAACTGAGATATTTTTAGTACAAAAATAGTTACATGAAAAACTCTCAAGCCCGTGAAATTGTCAGTTATATATAATAATATATTTTATATATTTCTAATATTTTTATTTGGGAACTCAAGACCTTATACAGATAGTATTGGTTTCTAATTTTAAAAACTATATTTTAAAAAGTTAATAAACGTCTGTATATCATAATTGATTGAGTTATTTGGAATGCATTTTTGTTTAAATGGAAATTTTCAATATTCAAAGTTAATAAAAACAAAATTCGACTATTCTATTAGGCATGATAATTTTTTTGATCGTTGACATTTTTTGATTTGATTTTTTCATACTTTCTATTGTATGGCTTTCGTATCACGTAACTAGAAATTGCCTACATTTTTACCCCTTATTAAAATATAGCCTTCTCCAACATGTCTGACACCCTTAAGCTCTACGTATCAATGCTTATATTATGTATTATAGTTTTGTATTGTTATAGTACTAGCTTGAAGTAGTGTAATTTTTGTCGAGTTTGAATGTGACAAAGTGACAACTCGGTTACGAAGGAATATGATATGGTTGACAGTAATAAAACTATAAAAACGTGGTACTGTGTGGTGGCTATGATTGGACCGGAGGTGTCGTCGCTGGTGCAGCTTCAGCAGTGGTCGCTTGGGCGCCTTCATTAGTTGGTGGTGCTGCAGCGGCGGCGGTCGTGTCAGTCGATTTGCCATCTGTACCACCCTCGTCAGTGGTGGGTGCTATCAGGAACTTCTCGGACTCAGGATGGTAGTTGTCCAGTCTTTTGTCCAACGAATCAAATAGCTTATCACGATTCTCGATTATAAATTCCGAGTTTAGGCGGTTTGTAGTGGCCAAGTTGGTGGCCAGTGTGGCCGCTCCACCAGTTACGTCGCGCACCAGTACGATTCTGCCAGCAGCGTTGTTCACTAAATTTACGCCAGATGCCACCTTTTCCCCCGTGGTCGCGCTTATCGAGAGTAAGCCATTAAACGCGCCGAACAAGGCGCCCATCACGCTTAATGCGGCCTGTCCAAAACCCTTCAGAAACATACCGGCGCCTCTGCCAATGGTCGATAGCGACTTGTACAGCTCCACTTTGCACTTGGAGAACGTCGATGGTTTTCCGTCATCGACTGTAGGTGGTTGATCGGTGGCGGCGGTGGCTGGATCGGTGATTGGATCGGTTTTTGAGTCGGTCGAGTCTGCGGTTGCGGCGGTTTTGTCAGCGACTTCAGCCGCATCCGAAGTCGGCAACTCAGCATCTTCAGGTGAGCAGCGACCAGCCTGCAATGTAAAAATAAAAATATTATACCGTTAAAAAAATTTGTCAAGCTCCATTCCGGGGTATACGTGCGAGAGTTTCATAAAGATCGGTTCTCGAGCTGTACAAAGTACGAACTGCCGACTCCTCATACTTTAAGAAATTCAAACTGATCGAATTATGACCAAACCTTAGTTTGAACTCTTAATCAAATATATCGAACAATTTAAATTGTTTGACACTCATACTTCACTGGTTATTATTTATTATTTTTAAGGTGTATGATGTAAATCGTTTTTATTTTTTTTTAATATGCAACTATAGTTATTGAATCTAGTACTTTGATACCTTTATAAACTAAATTAAACTTTTATAAATTAAATGTGAAACTAAAATTTCAAAAGTTCAAAAAAAGTTCATTAAATCTGTAAATAAATAAATAAATAAATAAGCCAATATCAAGTACCTATAAACAGTTGAAGAAACCAATTATTCTCTGGTTCCTGAAAATTTAAGTTTTAAACATTAAAGTTTTTTCTATATAAATCCAAGAAATTAAAAAAACTGATTATGAGATCACTACGAAGAATTACTTCGAAAATTCTTTTATCTCAGTACTCTACTTAGTACTTTTAATGTTTCTAGGTGCCAGTATATTTAAATATACACTATCTTTATATCTATACTAGCTTAGTCTATACATTAAATACCTTTCAGAGTTCAAATATAATATTATAATGTCTAAAAGTAGAGCAACGATGCTATATTATAATATTATCGTATTCAGAACTAACCAATAATTTGAATTTTTAATAACTATGTTTCTATAAATTGTACATTTATTAAATGATTACAAAATAAATTGTTTTCATAAATTATGAGTTATACATTTATTTACAAAATTCAGAATCTAACATTTTATTGTAATTTTATTGTACAATAATTTAAAAAACTCCATAAAACGCATTAATAGGCAACACAAATAACAGTAGATATTTATATTATAATTTAACACTTGTTCATTGCAGTACTTAGTTAAGAATAGTCATATCAATATTGACTTACATAGTTACATGTTTAAAGTTATATTAAGTAAATTTATTAAAATTATAGGTAGTGTTTATTTCTACAATTAATTATTTATTGAATTAAGTTTATTGAATTAGGTTTCCATTAAATTATGTCATACGTTTCAGAATTGTTATTTTTTACCCTTTTTTACAGCTGATTTTGTAGATAAGCATTTTTGATTTGTCTGGTTAATCAAAGACATAGAATATAAAAGTTTAAGTTTTACTTGTTAGATAATTAAATAGAAATATTAACTGTCCATATTTATTGGAACAATTATGCATTCACGTACGATAATATTTCTCTAGAAGTAAAAAATTATTTATTATTCCCTACCATCTAATGTGCTGATTCATTTTTCCCGCGTGCGTTAAATATTGCTTATAACATCTCCTTATTATATTCAATATTTGATTCGTGATCATTTTAAATACAATGCAACGTTATTTTTAAGAAATAAACTAAATAAACTGTATAATTTTATGTAAACTTCATATACTATAATCGAATGTATTTTTTTAAATTAATTAATCATCATAATTATTTATCAATTTTTGTTTCTTTTTTTTTTAATGTTCATTTAATGTATTATTATAAAGGACTTAGGTCCGTTAAATTATTTATAAATATAAAATAAAAATAAATACTCATATTCATGGATAGTTCTTATATTAATACATTTTTTATTTGTTCCGCTTTGTTTTTTTATCAGGGATTGATATCCAATTTAAATCGAGAGGTAGAAATCGAAATTAAATTCATAAAAATATATAAGTGTAATATTTTATAATATCGAAAAAATCGGGTAAGTGAAAGTCACCCTGTTGTACAGTAGGTTACAAGTGGTGACTGTAATGGATGGTGATATATTTGAATTCAATAATACAATATCTCTGAATACGAAAAAAGATTCTAAGCGGAGACGGTTTGTCAACCTAGGATAATATTTTATATTTATATTGTTATTATTAATACGGTAGTCGGTTAAGTTGAATTATTATTATTTGTTTATTATTATATTTGTAATCTGTATATAATAATATACTTTAGAAGTTCAAGTACCCATGAATAATATTTTTAAAATATAACTCAAAACTAAAATTGTTTTTCTTTGTTTAAATAGCTGGTTTTGTCCAAATTTGAACATAATATTCAAAAAATAACTAAATCGATATTGTGCAACAGTATAAGAATCGTAAAACTACAATAGAATATTGTTTGGCAAGGGCGGGAAGTTAGCTATTTCAGTTGCGGCCGTATTTCGCCCATGACTGAAATTGCCTTCCCGCATGAGCCACACATACTATTTTTTCACGTCTCTGCGTTCATCGAACATGTCAAAGGTAATTCAGGGATCTATTTAACAACCAGACTATTCTACGAAAACAATTTCATGAAAGAAAAATGTTTACCCGTCATCCCATTCATGCAAGGGGGTTACAAAACGAAAATAAGATGTAACCAAAAGTTTATATTTTGTAAGGACCGTGGTATAGATTTCAGTGTCTGGTTGTGCAGGGGATACACCTAGCACTTTTGGGTATTTCCATTTTACCATCCAGCACTTTTGGGGATTGTCGCATTACCACCCTGAACTATGGGGATTCCCACTTTACCGCCCACTGGATTGAAAAAGGTCGCTTTCCAACCATCATCAAAAACAAAACTTCCGGTGCTAGCATGACAAAAAATCAATACACCTATTTTTTAAACGATAACTATAATATCAATAACCAAAATTTAAATTTAAATTTAATTTTGATTTAAATTCTTGGTTTTTATAATGCAATAATCATGTCTTTCTCTTATAATATAGGTATTATTTTTATTATACTTCTAAGTTCTGATACTTCTGCTTTAGTGACTTATACCATCACTTGTGAAAGGTTTAAAATAAAGAATATTGTTATTGTCACGTGTTATCTGCATTATATTTTAATCTGAACCTAAGACAACTGATATTTAAGAGGAGAGTAGTAAAGCTAAGTCCTAAGTGTAATTGTATACCTAATCTAATTAGCGATATTATGTAAATACATGTTTAAATAAACTCTCGTTCATAATATGCATTTTTAACCTTTGTCAAACATATTAAAGTGTGCATAATATTGTATATAATATAACACTATGAGTGTGGTACTAAAGCCATCTTAATACAGTAAACTTAAACGAGAATCTTATGGGGTTCTGTTTTATTTAGGTTATTGGTGTCTAAAATAAAATTATTGTCATGAACTAACGGATTTAACCAAACTTATTACTTAGAACTTAAATATGTTGTTTCACAATACATATTACGATTTTTACCTTGGTAAGACGTAAACATGTTGTTGTACGACTTTAAAAATGTTCAGTAGTTAACTGACAAATGTATATCCGGGACCGAATAGTGTCAGTCACAAAAGCATCTCTGGTTCAAAAATTGCAATACGAACGACAATAGTTGTTAACAAGTGCGTTGGTGAATTGTAGACCAGTATAGGATACAGAAACACCATATAAAAGGAAGGCCGTAGTACAGCATAGGCATACGTATCATAGCCATTGAGGTCCATGCACCTCGTAACTATTGTAGGTACTATTCAATTTTAACTTGTGATTTATTTAAAAAATAACAGTTTTATTTCAACTGATATAAATTGTCTTAAATTAATTAACTCACTAAAATATACAACTCAATAATTAAATCGCAGGCAGAGCCATACGCAACATATATAGAACAAAAATCAGTTTTACAGATGAATATAATGTTTCTTTTTTATTCAGCTAAACAAAATACGCAGCTCTTTAGAAATAAAATGTCATAAAAATAGCTGATTTATTTTTTAGTGACTATACTAAATAAATTATTACAAATATAATAAATTATACATACGAATTGTAAAATGCCTTGTATTAGGCAGTAGAAACTAGAAATATAATTGATAGGATTATAACATGTAAATTATATATACTTCATAATTAGTAATGTATACATTCATATTATTCTAATATAGGTACAATAAAAACAATATACACAATTACCTCGGCACCTCACCTATTATAATATATTATTATCTTATTTTCTTTTGCTGTAAAATATAATAGGTACAAATTACAACGTGAGTATCTACTATTGAAATAGTTCTCAAACTTTTTTGTTCACACAGCCCACGAGTTGCTAAAAAATCCAAGGAGCCTCAAAAATCAGGAATATCAATTAAAAAAAAATGTTTCATAATAAATAATAATAAATCATGATAATATTATAATGCAACTAGGTAATAATATTGAATTTGGATGTGGTGCCATCCTAGATTGAGATTACTCAAGATAGTTTCGAAAACCATAGATAATAATATTAATATTAATAATAATAATATTGTATGTATTAGATATTATTTGATCATAAATTTATAACTATATACATTTTGTTATTTCACTAGACTCAAAATTTGTAGGTAACAAATATGTACATTCTAACTTACAGTTATAAATAAATATATACAACAATTATCTCTGCTCGTAGAACTTAAAGAAGATAACCTTATCTGTACTTTATCGGCGATATTTTCCGGTATGTTATATATAGCATACCATTTTTAAAATAACAATAACAATTTATAATAATATATTCATTTTCATGTTGGATACTCGATTTTTAATTAAAATACCTAAAAACAGAGAGCGTGGATAACGTTATCACCAATAGCTGGTTGGTTTGGTTACATCCAAATTAAGAGTGATGATTATTGTAAAAACGTAAAATATGTTACACGTAAATTTGAATTGTTTTAGAATGATGTGGTCGGAAGCCATAGTGGCGTATTTAGGTTTTTGTATTGGGGGGGGGGGGGGGGGGTCAGTGGCGAATCAAGGGCTTAATTTTGAGGTGGAATGGAGGGTAAAAAAGTAAAAAAGTGCCTACATAAATTGGTTACGAAATTGGCTAAACACAGTGTAAAAC
>NC_042493.1:50082596-50123726 GCF_005508785.2 Acyrthosiphon pisum
TGATAGAAGAACGAGTACCCAAAATTAATTTTGCAGATATCAATGATAAAATCATCTAAGCATATAAAAATCCTTATCTAAATTTTGTATAGAACACTTTGGTTGGTTCACAATTTTGGTGAAGTACTTAATATGTAAGAACGTAAGAAGAGCGTTAAACTAACTTTCGTAGTTTCTCGGAAAAAAATCCAAAATACCATTTTTGTTAGTTGTGATTAGTCAAAAAAAGATATTTATAACATCGAAGTCTTAATAAAACATAGTACTACATGTATAAAAAATTTAAATAGAACTGAATTAAAAGTATGTATATTGGTACCTGTTTTGTAATTTATGACCCGAAGAATGGTGTGATGAATTAATATGACGGTGATTTGTGAATTATGTATGTGCTGAGGAACGAATTTCTCCGATAATAATCAGAAGTGATTAGAGTAGCCCTACAATTTTGTTTTCCAAGTCAAGCACTGAAGTTGAGTAGGTGTGTCGTGCACGAGAAAGACATCTGACGTCTATAACATATTATTGTTACGCATGCGCGTGCAGAGTAGGCCTTTCGATGTTGTTGAATATTACGCGTTAGGTTGGGCACGTGTGACTGTGTTACCCTAGTGGAAAAAACGAGACCGGGCGTTGCTGGTCAGACGCCGTGGTCGCTTGTGCCGGAGCGCCTGTCTCGCCCGTGGCCGGCCGCAGACGGGCGCCGCTCTCATTCAGCTTGTCGTTGAGCGCGGCGAGCGCCTGACTCCGGACCATCGAGTCGTGAGCCACGTTGCTGGCCACCGCGTTCACCGCTACGCCGACCACCTCGTGGACGCCGGACGCGCCGAACCCGATCACTGGGACGTGGGCCAACCGTTCGGCGACCGAGCCGCACGCCGCTCCGCCGGCCTTGAGCAGCTGGACAGTTGCGTTCAGGGCCGCGTCCCACACGTAGTTGACAGACTCGCCCGCCGACAGTAGCATTTTGCCAAAGCTCCATAGCACTTTGTCCGACACCCGGGCCGTGTCCCGTACCAGTGCTGCGGCCGCACGCTGCGCGGCCTCCAGCAGTCGGAACGGTGGCGTCGACGATGTTCCCGGCGGAGGTGGGCCTGGTTCCGTCTCGGGGAATCCCCGTTTTTCCAGTGGCGTAGCGCTGCCGACCTTGATAAAACAGACATATAAAACAAAACCACAGAACAGCACGGAACACGCACGGCATCGCGAACACTATTATAATAAGGACACAACTGCAGCTGGTCGTCCAAGTCGCGGTTTACGTGACGCGTAAATGCATAATAATAATATATGTCGGAACATGTTTTACGATTAAAACGTTAACCTTGCATGGAAATGTCAAGTCTAAATATACCACAGGACACGAGTTTAATTAAATGAAACTTAAAACAAAACAACAACTTTATCGTCAAACAATAATAAACAATTGTAGTGTTAATTACCTAAGTATAATAAAACTCACAAAAAAATTGATGACTATTACGGTTTTTGAGATCTTTTACATTTCTACAACAAGTCTAATAATATACGATTTTCAATATATTATAGTTTTAGTTGTTAAAAGAACGTTTTTAAGATTACATTTTTTTATTATTATTTGTGAAATAATAGATTCAATTTCACCAACATTTTTAAAACCATAACGAATGATTATTCAAATGTTAAGTTAGACGTTAGTTAATATTAACCAGCTACTATTTCAATCGAGTCAAGATAAGTAGATAGCTAAAATTGCATTTATATCAACAAATTGCTTGTAAGTTTTAAGTAGGGAAGAATTGTGGTTTTTTGTCAGTGAAATAAAAAAGACATAACATTTACTTAACATAATCGACATTTGTTACAAATTATAACACATTATAGTATTATACTAATACCTAATGCAAGTTTGAAATAATGTTAAGGGAAGTTAAATGTTAAAAAAAAAAAACTATAAAATGTATTTAATTTCTACCTCAACATTTTTTTTTTTTTTTTTTGAACACAACAAATTATAATTTTATTAAATAACTAATAAGGTAACAAAATGCATTCAAATTGATAGTATATTATATAGATGGATTGAAATATGATTAAAATGTATCATAAAAAAATGTATTATTTCTTAAAAGTCAAGACGACAATAAGTACCTACTTAAAATTAATTAAACTATAAACATTTTTAAATATATAGCTCTATTGTGTTTGAAATATTAAAATATATTTTCAAACTATTGATGTTTTAATCAGAAATTTAACCATCCAGTTTTTTAATGGCTTCTATAAAATTAAATATATGGAGATACTCGATTACTTCACTGAACCTTTTATTATTTATTATAATATCGTTTTGATAAAATCTTCTACAACGTACGTTTTTAGTACCTGCCTGTAACTATAAGGCATTTTATCAAATAAAACAAAAGGGATGGAAAATTAAAATAAAAAAATGTAAAGGGATGACCTCTTCCCGTGTCCAGCCCATATCGAACACTTGCAATTAGTTATCATTAAGATAGTAATATAAAATATGAATAATGTGTTCAATGTATAAAGAAAATTAATGTACATAAATATACAATTCAAAAGTTGCATTATATACAATAAAAAAAGAGAAAAAGTTTTCGAATGGATCGAATGTTTTGAAAATATTTTATACAAACGGTAATATTGGTAAGAATATTTTTAAATATATTTCTGAATCCATTTAATGTTTTAATAATATAATAGGGAAATAAAAAACCACAGAAACACATGAACTCAAACTCTATCTGGTGGTGACAATAATGCTGTTTCATCGTTAGGCAGCCACGGATAGAGCGCTATAGTAAATACAGTTTCAAAAAAATTCAATAGTATAGTCATTTGGTACATATAGTTCGAACAAAATGTGCACTTCACAATAATATTACATGAATGTCCTGTTATATTGTATAATTATATTATAATAATATATGTACTTATTATAATTGTATACTTTGATACAGATTGCAGTTAGGCTCCTATAGTATAGGTAATCTTATCTCAATGAACAAAAAACAAAATCAAAAAATATTGAGATTGGTTGTCGGACTCACAGTTTGAAGAATAATAATAATACAAAGGAATTAGATGATTAAGAATTAGGTCATATTAAATAAGGGGCGTATATCGTTAATAAAATAATATTTTATACTTGAGGGAAAGGTATATAAAATCATAATAGAAAATGGAAAATTATTAAAAATTAAAAAAAAATAATAAGTTGCCATGCGTATAGGGTGAGGATCTTAGATCCATGCCCCTGTAATCTGTATAGTAGTAAAAGAAACAGTAAGTGGTTTCAAGATTACAAGATTCCAAGATATATATTATTATATAACATTCTAGTGATAATAAGCGTTATTTTAATTTTATTTATAAAAAACCACATAAGTAGGTATAGCAGATACAATAAAATATTATGAATTTATAGTTATTATTACATTTACTACAGAACGAGGTTTATTTGGAACATTATATTTTACAATCCATTTATTTGAAACTTATTGATAAAAATAAGTTAGTTTTCTTTTAACTCGTATGTTACAACGACAATTATTATTTCGAAGTAAAGAAATACATTGATATTAAATATAAACAGAATTTTATTTTCATTAGCTTTAATTTATTATTTTTAACACCACTTATTTTGATATAGGCACCTAACAATAAACATTTTATACAATTATATAAATATTCGTAAATAATAAATATTCTTTGATTATTTATCGATTGGTAAAATAATATATTAAGTAATAAATATACTTTTAAATATTATACATATTGAAATCTTTTAAGCCAAGAAGTTATAATTCAATGTTGAGAACATTATAATAATTTCAAAATGTACTGTTAAAACTTAAATATTAAACAACTCTCACATATATCTTTGTTATTAAAATTAAAATGTAGGTAGGTACCTACCTATACAACTTTATGTGGCAAGTCATGAAATGAAGTACATACACTTATACACTTTACTATTGTATTAATGTATTATAATAACTACCTATATATAACTTTTTGTATTAGATTTTACATCAATAGTGTTTTTCTGAAGGAAAAATGAACGTTTGCTGAAGCTGAAAACTAACAATAAGTTTGAAAGTTAATAAGTAGGGAATATAAGAAGTTATAACCATAACATTGGACTCGTAATAAGTGTGATACAATTAAGTTTTGAGATTAAAATAACGCTATTTGAGGGATATTATAAAATGTAATAATACATAGTTGGTATAATAGCATCATTAAAAAATTTAATTTTAATTTAAAAATGGTATTTTATTATACATTTTAAAATATCATAAAATACCTTATAAAAGTTGAGAAAATAAGAATATTGACCCATTAGTATATTACTATGCCATTATAGTATAATTATACTATATTATATTAAGTAAAGTTTCAAGTATTATAATAAATATTATAGATACACGTAATACATACTCGTATGAAGTACGCCACCAACAAGACGATCATTAGAGATCGATTATAACCAACAGGATAATGCATCTGAGTTTGTGATTTTATTTGTATTTTAAGACTTTGGCCACGATAAAGTACAAACTGTCACTGAAGAAAATGTGTTTGAACTAATAGCAAGTTCAGCTATTACGCACTCGGTGACAATAAATATTGGTTTGCTGTTGTCATTTGACTTGTCATAATACCATCAAACACATGTAAAATACTAAGGTACACATAATAATACACTGTATTAATGAACAATCACGATGTATGGCAAATACCATTTGTTCAATTGACGTGTCATAATTAATAATATGCAGCACTTTACATGTGTCCTTGTCACAGTTCTGACATCACACCAAAGTATTGTTAGTAACTATTTTGTTTTTATGTATTTTGAACTTTTATAGGAATGCCAGTATCGGCATATCATATAAACATGTATTTGTTAAAATCAGAAAATATAAATAAGGTTTAAGTAATTTATTTTTATTTAAATTCTACTACTTTTTTCGGAGATTTTATACAAACCATAAATAAATTCTTACTGGATATGAATGTTTAAATGCCAAAACAAAAAAAAAAAAAAATTTAAATATTTGAACATTTATAACGCTAAACATTTATGGCGGGTATTTTTCATCGAGTGCGTGTATTAGATACCTATAAATGTTTAATAAAATTCAAAATCGATCATTAATGAATTTTAAAAGTTGTTTTTAGTTTCCTTATAATATTATTCAAGAAATTTAGAATTATATTTTTCTTCTTTAAACTTCAGGTTTGCAAAATTCAAATAGGTGCAACATCATAAATAGGTTTGGGAACTATATTTCCAATTCATATTGTCTATGATAATTTAATTTTTTTTATGACGTGAAAAAATACGATTTCCGTAAATAACATTAAGCGGAATTTTTTTTCAAATGCAAGCCCTGGTTTTTAGTTAGTTATATCATGTTGATTGTTGAAGTACTGTATTTTATTACGTTATTCTATATAAGAGGCTGTTCAATAGGCTACGACGGTGGACTGGGTTGTCGGAAAGCCTGTAAAATTCCCTGTGGGCCTCTGTTCGTATTTGAGTACCTATAGCATATTTAGCTATATACGAAAAAAGAATGTACCTATCTGTATCCAATATCTATAGACTAATTCAAATTACAATATGATTACTGATGAGGCCTATCAACTATTAACTTACCACAAGGGTTGGAGTAGGTATGTCGTGTTATGATTGTTTGCATTAATACACAATACATAATACAGATTACCGTGAGTTTAAAAATTTGAAATATTAAAAATAACGACGAGTGGTTTATCATTGCAGACCGCAGTTCTTACTAAATGGACAGAATGGATGAACTGTATTGTTATTAATATTATATAATTTTATTATTAATGGGAACTTTGTATTATTTTTGACGAAGACGACAATATTGTTACAATTATAATATTATTACCTAGTGTGTGTGTGTGTGTGTGTACCACATTTCACTTCTAATTGTTTTTTTTTAATTTAAATATGGCCACCTTAACAACAAATATAATAATGAATATAATATGCATGTTGGTATTTAATGATTTTTCATATTATTAGCTTTTATACAAAATCATTGATATTGTAAACATAAAACTACTTTCCTATAAGATATTATTTATATTTCATACCTTTCTTGTTTAAGTTCTAATTTTGTAGCAATCATAATTGAAAAATTAGAAGATCTAATTTAAATTAGAAAATAAAAGTATAATATAAAGGGTACGTTGGAGAATTTTGGATAGAAAAATTAAATGTTAATTTAACTCTTTACTAGTGACGTCTGGTATGACACAACGCTACTCATTCAATTGAGGCTGTAGTGTTGTACTATAAGTTGTCATGTAAAATAAAACAAATTTCTATAGGTACCTAATATTCTATGCACTAGAGTTTTAGGTATACTAACTTATCTCAGTATAAAAAACCGGATAGGTAAAGAATTTAAGTTTGTAAGTTTACTCTAAGGGCAACATTTTTTTTTTTGTAAATTTTCCTTTGATATTAAAATTGAACAAAATTAATTTAATTTTAAGTATTTTATAAATTGTACAGAACTCACTTATGGACATTTAGCTATTAAAAAATATTAATATCAGTATATTATAATATTATTGTATAATATATATATTTTATAGGTCCCCCCCCCAAAAAAAAATACATACTAAGTAAAATTTGGTATTACATGCTGCTTATCAACTTTAATATACACTGATGGTCAATACCACGGTTAATCTACAAAAAAATAGTAGATGGGTAAACACAGCTGATTTTAGCACATGTTAGAACAGTACCTATCTCTGCATTGAGTTTAAACTTAAAAGTTAAAGGTATATTATACTATTACTATAGCCAATATTCAATATACTGTTTCAATTGATAAAAATCAAATAAAAAAAAGAATAATCTGAGCGATATGAGATACTACACGTTACTAGTCAAGTGTTAAGACTTAAGAGTGATGGTGATAAGTGATAGGTGACTGTAACTAAATTAAGGCTACTTGAACTGTGATCGATTTTCAGTCTGCGGCCTACGTGAAACCTTTCAAACACTAACCTTCAAACACGTATTTTAGTGCCGAGAAAATAATTTTCAAATAGAAAAAAAAAATCATATTTTTGTAAATCTAAAAATTGCTAAATTTCATTGAATGCACAAAGTACTATGTTATTTTCATTTTATTCAGCTATGAGAACAATATTTAATACGAATAGCCGAACAAAAATAATACAACAAAAAATACAATATATTATGGTTTGTCAAAAAGGAATTTTATAGTTTGTAATTATCTAATATATTATTCTTCACGTGTACTTTAATTGTTTCCTTTCACACACATCCGTTTCTTTTAATTTTTTCTTCTCTAACAACATTTAATAATTTAGGCACTATTTTTGTTAAAATGTTTGCGTTTTGTTTCTGCCGTAAATTATTTAAATACCAAACATATATTATGACGAGCATTCCCTATTATGTTGGCAACGCGATAGTTTAATTATTTAACAATTAGTTTGTGTTTTGAATACTAAACAATATTCACAATATTTGGTGTGCGTAATCTTCTTACGGAGAATCACTCATAAAGGTGCATTTCGCGTTGGCAGCCTATATAGATTCCGAGCTTTCGCGATCGAATAGTTTAGTAGGTAAATAAATTCAACTAATTGAGATGTGTAAACCAGATTATAAGAGATTATTAGTAAGTGCATACGAGCTCATGAGATTATGAAGGTATGACTCGAAATCCAGTAGGTGATATATATTTAAATCACATTAGGCTCATATTATTAATACCAGCTTGAAATGTACGCGTTTGATTGCCGGATCGCATACTCTACCGATTGTAGTAAAACTCAGCATCGCGTTAAACCTAAAAGTGACCCTAAACGTAAAAACATGGTTAGTGTCACCGACACATATTATTGTTTTACAATATTAGACGGATATATTATGTAGTTTTGTAAAATTTAATTACCTAAAAAAAGTTAACAATAAAAATAATAATAAATCGTAATTTTCGCAGTGATGACGATGACACATATTAATATATTATATATTACCATTATTGATCCTGTGTATTATTAAAAAATAACAATATACATTTCATTCAAATATTTAATCAAATAATTATTGTTTTAATTTCACAAAAATGTTGACTGTCCACGATGATCAAGTATCTGTCAATAACATGTATTCGTATAACTATAATCCATAGGTACGATTTCATGTTCGAGTTTTTTTGGTTTTTATCAATTTGTTCAACCATTAATTTATTTTCAACTTTTTATAATACAACATAAAAATTGGATTTGGTAAAAATTGGGAAACTTTATAAAAAAAGCTTTTAGATCTTTTCTGTCTAATTGCGCTGAAATTACAGAACATACAGACAATATAATTTCATTTTATTGTTTTAAGTTTGAAAACTTCATTAGCGTATCTACATGTATAAATATATTATTAGACTATAATACGTGTATGATGTACCTTTACAGTATTTCACTGAGGAAAATTTAGTACCCACTACTTACAATTAACAGTATAATATTCATACGTTGTAAGTTATCTGCATATTTTGTGTATCTTGTGTATTTTATGTATATGATGATGATAAATGCTAGTTGAATATATTATTATATTATTATACCTACTTATTAATCATTTGTTTTTGAAATATTTCATTGAAACATCGATTTTGGTGATAAAAATATGGTTCAATGGTATTATGCAATCAACTATTTAGGACAAGAATTGTTTCTTCGTGTTCTAGGATAAAATAATATGCTTACGGTGTTTAAGAATCCCGAATGAGTGTAAAATTATTGACATTAATCAATACAAATAGCAATATTTACAAGAAATGAATGAACTAGTTCATAAAGTCATGAAACATTAAATACTTCCGTATTATTGTATTGGTATACAAGGGTACGAGACTTATAAATTTTATTTTATTTATAAAAGCTCCATAATATATTGGAAAATATATTATATTGATGTGATCTGATCGGGATTGTTGTGGACAATGAGATAAAACACATGTTGTAAAAATTATATAAATTATTGTAATTTATATTTCTTATACGTTCATCTTATTCATATTAACACACAGTATTATATAGTTATTTTTTTATTGATGTTAACATTATAAACTATAATTTATAAAAAATAATAATTGATTTAAACAAGAGCGTGAATCGTGTGCTAATAAATTATTTAGTATATAATTTAATATATTTACTCCTCATTTAAAACGAGTTAAAAATGTGTTACAAAAATGTTCGACGTAGGTAACCCTTGTATCTATACCGATGGAGTGTGTCTCGTGGTGTTTGTTACCCAATGGCCATTAAACATAACAGTTTGGCGCTCCCAATACTGCTATAGAATTGGCCACCTGTCTATTGTTTGAAAATTTATCTAATTACGTTAGAAACCTACCTATGTGGAAATTAGTAATTTAACTTTTAAATATTTACATTAATGTTGCGGTCATCTTAAATGTTTAACAAACGAAAAAAAAAATTGAATTTTCTTAATTTCGAGTTCAAGTGAACCAAAAATTACAATCTATATATAATCATGGTATAGTATAACAACTTTGGCTCTCTAAAGTTTAGTAATAAATAGCAATTATACGAGGTAATATTGTTTTAAAATTAATAGGTAAGCAGAAAAAAAGTTAAGCGGGGCAATCACCTGGAGACACTATATTATATGAAGTATTATTTATGTGCAATAATCGCTTGTTGTTCTTTTAATATGACATATTATTCTTATGGTTTGCTTGTGGAGGCAACGGCTGTTTGGCTTCGAAGTATTTTTTGGCACCTTTGACGCCCACGCGGCCCACGTCGATCTCAGGCAGGGCACACAACACTCGGCGGGCCCATTCCACGTTTTTGCGTTGCGTTATCAGAAACTGTAAAAGTTAAATAATAATAATAATAATAATGTAAACAAACACATACACATTTGGAAGATTGAAATTTGATTAGCAGGAAAAACATTGTAAGGTATTGATTTTGGATTAAAGTTTATCTGTTACCCCTTTTTTATTTAAAAACTATAAAATGCATACATTAATGAATTAATCATATTATTATTTTGGGCATTAAAATCTCATAAAACATGATTTTGGTAAATTTGTATATCGTAATATGTGTTCGAGTCTCGTCTAAATGAAATATTTAATGTACACGTTTACCAATGTCTTAAATGGAAATGGTATACATATGGCGATGGTACAAAAGCATATTCGTGCTCGCTGTTTATTGAAATATTGTCAATTGGTTATCATGGAGACAAATAGTATAAATTAAATAACAAACCATACAGACGATAATACAATTTTCTTAGGCGTAAGTGTTTCACGAATCACTCGATTGACAACCAATCCCGGGTGCAGATCGTAAGGAAACAGACTCCATAAAAACAATGTCGAAGTGATCAATAATTTCACACGTCTTTATATTAAACTTACAAGAAACATTTCGGTGCTTAAAGAGAGGTTAATTTATGGCACTTTTAAAATGTTCGGCCAACTTTGAGGATGACGTTTTTCAGAGACTATTATTAGTTTTACCAATTTCGGCATTTGGTAGTGTGATAATAATTTCCGGCCGTGGAAACTATTTAAAATATAATCACGTTGCATACAAAGTATTTCGAAACCCTATAGGACATCAGCCAGCGCGGTCGCGCACTCAACCGTTTACACAAAGCGATTAAAATATTTAATTATAATATTTAATTTAATGCATTAACCTACAAACAATTTTCTTACGCACCCCCATACGGAATTCCGAGAATCCTGAGAGTTTAAAACAGTTTCATATCGTCGGCATCTTTTCCGATTTCCCGTGTCAACATGATAATATATTGCGTTGGTATAACATGCCATCCCAACCCACACGGAAGTAGCGTTTCTGCGTTTTTTCTATAGTCGTGCATTCTAACATAGGTGATTATATATTATTTTGTTGTATCAACTCTGTGAATAGGCTGCAGTATGCTTTCCTTTGTACGGTCTTGTTTTCAACCGAAAATCAGTTTCCATAATATTATCATAATACGAAATAATAATATAATGTAATTTTCGTACTACGTTCTGCATATTATTATTATTTTACTTAGACGCGTGCTGCAAAATTAAATATATGCTGAATTAGGCTGTTTACAAAACACCGACAAATCAAAGTATATAATATTAAAGTATATTTTTTATTATTAATTTAATCAGGTTCAAAATGATATATGTACAATAGAATTTATTATATTATGAACTAAAACACTATTTGTTGAGGTATCATTTCTTTGTAAGTACATAATAATAACCCATAAGTAAAACGTTGTAAAAAATAAATAGATGCGAAATTCGTTGTTTTAGAAAAAAATATGTAGCATTAGTTTATAATTGTAGACATTGTTAATACTCTAAGAAGACAATGAATAACACAATTAGAAAAAAACCATGGTGGTTTCGTAATACGTGGTCTACATAATTCTCATTGTCTAGAGAACAATAATTTCAGTACAAGATAATATTATGATTAACATTATTATTGTAGAAAATAAATCATTTTTTTTTTACTAGAGTAGACAGCATTCTACTGAACTTGAGTAGTTGTGGTTTTGGATAGACTTAAGTTGCAGTTTTTTATATTAATAAAATATGTAGGTGTATTGTTGTTTACGTACCTACTTACTCTTTTTTAAAATGCAATCTGAAATAAAAATTATATTTTTTTGATACGCATTTTTTTTTCAAATCAACAGTAAATATATCTTCATATTGATAATTTGTGACATTTCCATCGTTAAACAATTATTTAAAATAGAAAAAATGTATCTAATTTATACAAAACTCTTTAGGGTTATTAATTTTTGAATTAAAACAAAAAAAGGTGGGTAAGTGGATGTCACTCTGCTGTACAGTAGGTTACAAGTGGGTCACTGTATAATGGATAGTATTAAATTTGAATTCAATGATATAATATCACTGTATAAGAAAAACGATTCTGAGCGGAGACAGTTTGTCAGTCTGGGTATTAGACATACCTATTATAGGTATACTTATCTATAGTATTAAAAAAAAATTGACCTATAATAGGTATTAATAATAAATTCCAAATTAATCATATCACAATGTCAATCAGGTAACGCGTTATACATCAACAACAAACCGTGGTACTATCATAGATATATAATAGTATACTTTAGAAGTTTCAAGTACCCACAAATAATATTATACAATCATTACAATCACAACAAAATAACTAAATATCACTGTAAAAGAAAAACGATTCTGAGCGGAGACGGTATATCAGTCTATGTATTAGACATATAATATATACTTATCTAAGGTATTAAAAAAAAATTGACCTATAATAGGTACCTATAATAAATTCCAAATTAATCATATCATAATATCTATTAGGTACTTATAAGTTATAACGCGTTATACATCAACAAAAAACCGTGGTACAATCATAGATATATAATAGTATACTTTAGAAGTTTCAAGTACCCACAAATAATATTATACAATCACAACAAAATAACTAAAATAGGTAGTTATTCCAGGTTTTTTAATATGTAATTTCGTCCAAATTCAACTTAAAATGACTATGAAAATAAACTGTGCTTACGTATTTTTTAGAATTTTTGGTAACAGAATTAAATATTTAGGAGGAATCTCGTTTTAAATTTTCAATCCTTAGATATAAAAGTTGAACATTTTATACATTTTTAACTACAAAATAATAATCAATTTTAAATTTGATAAATTTTGTCAAAATTTCAACTTCAAATGCTTATAAAAAATAATTGTGCATATGTATTTTTAATATTTTTCAACTGCTATTGTAACAATGTATCAGGAGCCTTGTATTAATTTTTTACACTTTTTGGCCCAATAGATAAAACTTTATTGATATTTATAGAAAAAAAAACTAAAAAAAATTGAAAACTTACAATGTCCGTAAACAGCTCAAAAAGAGTCAAATTATTTTCAAAATGTTATCGTACCTATATAGAAAATGCTAATATAAACAATTCAGTGAAATTTTCAAGTTTTTACAGTCTCTTGGTTTTTAATTACAACAAAATAAGAAAATCGTTACGTAAGAAATCGAGTGAATATCGAAATGTTGTAAAAATATGAATTTGAAACGCTCATAAAAATTTAATTTGAGTTTCTTATGACATTTTTTTTTTGATTATCCTAGGTAGATTATCCTATAAGAAATCTTGTATTACATTTTAAAATCTTAGTTCTAAAAAGAAAAATTTTTACGAATTATTAACTCAAAATAATCTGCTAATTTTCGTGATTTTAACATATTTTGTCAATTTTTGAACTTTAAATGCTAATTAAAAAAAACTGCGACTAAGGATTTTTAATATTTTTCAAATGTCATTGTAACAATATAGTAGGAGCCTTGTATTCAATTTTCAAGTATTTTTACTCAACAAATAAAGGTTTATTGACATTCATAGAAAAAAAAACTAATTAAATTGGAAACTGAAATTGTCCGTAAACAGCTCAAAACAAATCAAAATATTTTGAAAAATCGATTTTGCGTAAAAATTCCCGTTTTTCCTTAATTTCTTTTGTTTTCACGGTGTTTTTGAAAATTACTGGGAATTTTAAATTTTGACCTCCCCAATGCACCAACGATATTCACTTTCCAATCGAACAAGATACTGAAGTTGATAATCGAAGCATTATTTCGACTACTTATCGTGTACACAAACACAAAAATAAAAAATAAAAAATAAATAAATAAATAAATTAATTAATTAAAAAAAAATTAAAAAAAAAAACACACATCATTGTAAAATCAATACATTCATCGTTCCACTTAGAATCTAAAACTTGTATTGCACTAGGTATACATATACGTTACTTAATTCATGGCCTTACTCAAAATCTAAAATTATTCGGAAGGTTATTACTAAAAAAAAAATGTATATTGTAATTTTGATTTCAACTTCTTTTTTTTTTTTTTGTAACATAAATGAAAAATGCATAGCCAAAAATTATATTGTGATAGTACTATCAACTATTTAACAACAAATAGAAAAAAAATGTATAAATATTGAATAAACACAATCACACTGACCTCCCGAAAACTCAGTTTTCCATCACCATCTTCATCTGCGTCTTTGATAAGCCGTACAATCGCTGAGTGAGTCCATGGAACACCACGCACCATCATCATTCCTTTGAGGTCTTCGACATCCAAATATCCATCGTTGTCCGTGTCATATCTAATTATTATTATTATAAAAATTATGCAGCTTCTAAGCACACTTAAGTTTCTAGTATTATAATTATATTACCTAAAATAAATAAAATTGGTTATGAAATAGGTATGATTTATTTAGTTTACGTTAATACGCTGTTATGAGCTATTATTTTGTATTATTAATCGACATGAAATATATATTTTCAAAACATTTTATATATCAAATTATTAAATAATTGCTTAACAACTATTAGGTACTAATAGTAATAGTTATTATTCATTATCTTTATTCATGCTCATATTTTTCTAATGCATTGATTTCTATTCTATTTCAAAGCTATAGTTTAAACTGCTATTTTCAAAAAATTTCAATGAAAACAATATGTATTCAACTATAAGAATATAAGTTTCAGTTGATTAATAGATAACGTCATTACAAATAAAAATATGTAAACATGCACTGTGTAACAGTTTAATTATAACAGAAAAATAAAGTGCAAATATTATGGAGACTATTAATGTAACTATGATAATGTCTATGATAGAATTCCTTTAAATTAACATGCGATAACACTATAGTAATATTAAGAAGTACTAATATCATAATATGATATATTTTTTAAATAAACTTTACCTAGTAAACGTTTTTTCGTAACGTTTTATTAAATTTGGTGATAGTTCTGGAAATTCTTTTAATATATATTGTCTCTCTTTGAATGAAAGATTTGAGAACATTGTTTTATTTAGATTTGAAGCAAAATAATAATCAATACAAAACTGTTCTTGTTTATTTTAATTGAGTGCGTTATAAAAAACCAAATCAGTTTTATAGCAAATGTATAACTTCAAATAGCCGATAGTCGATAATGCGTAATCGATCAATCTGTTACATATTATCACAATAACTGTTTTATGTTTGGACTGTGGTGCTATTTAAATACTATTGATCAAAACTTACCGGAAATTCACGGACATAACCATGACCACGGAAAATCGTCATTAGCTATGATAATCCCATTGAAAATTACGAGCTAAGTTGTCTAATCATGTTGTTTTTTTAATATTGTCCTCGGCCTTGGTGGTGGGTATGCGTTCACGGGGACATCATGCAAAGGTCGGAGATGATTTTTCATTTTTCAGATGCATTACATTAAAAAAAAAATTGTAGAGTAGTAAAATAATATGTTGAATTTGTTTCATGAGTATTCACTATTCAGTATGGTATCTGTTTCATTCTAGTCTTTAGAAAATCTATAAAACCACCTAAAACGTATATTTTTTGTTTATTGACTTACACAATAAAACACATGCATATAACGTTGTAGTTCGTTTCATTTTGTTTCATCCAACTACATCTCAATAGAAAAAAGTTCATTATTGCAAAATGATGGATACAGCACTGAGTGCAAGCTATATCTACTGAATTAAGCCATTATGCACTTTTCCTTAGTAAAATAGTCCCAAGCGTATTCCAATTAAGGTTAACTCTAACTTCTAATTATGAACAACTTAGCTACCTATCCTTAAATATAGGTACATCATTATAAAATTAATTACTTAAGTGTTCAGTATAATTTAGCTCTCATAAAGAAAAAAACCACAAACTTAACAGTGCGTTTTCAAATTTCAATCAGATGGAAAACTGTTGTTTTGAAATTAAAGTAAAAAAAAAAATGAAATAAAATGGAAGTAGGCACCTGTTGAAAATAATACACTCAATGATACTTATTGATATTGAAGAAGGTTTATTCTACCTAAATTTATTTTCAAATTTGAGCTAACTATTATACCTAAAATATGTATTTAATATAAATAACTCATATAAATGGTGTAAAATGTCTGGGCTGAATACCAATTACCTAATAAGTTTCTTTTTCTTTTTGTTTTTTTTTTTTTTAATTTTTGTTTTTGTTTATATTTTGATAAGCAATTTTGTTAAATTAACACAACATTATTAAATAATATCCATAGGAATTCCCAACCACTAGACTGTGGTACAAAAGTGGTCATTACAATTATCCAGTTTCTTTGCATTATTTTTGTCTTATGTCTATTACTTGAGGACAATTTGATCACTGTTTTCCATTGTTGCCATAATTTAGAGATCGAGTACATTTTTCATGCAATGTAACTTATCTTTATTTCAAGACTGACAATAAAAGAAATTTAACTGTATGACACATTTAAAAATAAAAATATTATTAAATTTATTAAATTCAGCCAAAGTTTATTTTTTTGTTTTTATAAAAAGTATACAATCTATACAATAAATATGTGTGAGAAAAGAAAGTAACATTATTGGGATTGCGTGATAGCCAAAGTTAAATAATTTTTAAATGCATTATATTTATTTAGCAATTATTACGGAAAAAAACTATAAATTATTTCTAAGCACAATAATTTTATTTAATATTCATTGATGGTTATATAACTAATAATAAGTATATTATTTTTAATTTTATCATATTCCATTATTAATAGGTAGTTAATAATATTATCTAAAACTCAAAATCAATTTTGTTTGAATTCAATGCTTCATCAATTAAATGATTTATTAACCTAAACTTAGTTAAGAACTTGACAAATGGATTAAAATAGTAAATATAAATACTAAATACTTACTAAAAAGAATTTAAAATATTTTTGAATAGTAGATAATTTCTTAAAAATGAAATATTGTACTTTTTAGTAAAAATATAAATTTTATTATAATTTGAAATAAAAATGAACCTACAATATTGAACAGATAGAAAGTAAGTAATGTATAGTTCTAATCTTCATTGAAAATGTATATTATACTTACCTGTTTCGGAAGAAAAAAATATGGATTAGTAGGAAAATTATGGTTTTAACTGCTATTGATAATTATATTTTTACATATTTTAGATATTAAGTTGTTATCTAATATCGATATATCTATCTATATATCTATATATCTTATAAATATGATATATAGGCAACACTAAATATGTAGGTATTTCAATAGTATCTAATATTTTATAGTTTCTCATTAGACTTATTACTTAGTTATGCTTCAGGCTGAAGCCTTCAGCCAAAGTAAGCGATCAATATCCCGTTCATAGTATGACTCATCAAATCGTAAATACGAAAATAAAAACAAAAACAAGATATGAAGAAAAAATCGTCACATGTATATTTTCGTAAAACAATTTTTTAACGATTGAATAATAATCAAACACAATTTACACACTTACTCAGTAATAATAATTAATTAATTGTAGTAATAATAATAGTTTTAATAATATTAATAACCGTCCTTAGGACAAAACGAACAAATTTTGATCGATATATTTATGTATTTATTATATTATGCATAATTCTAAATAGATATGATAGAAGTATATATTATTATTAAATGTATATTACACATTATATTGTATATAAACACACACGGATAGTATTTGTAAATTAAACTTCGATTGAATACACATTAATTATAATCGAAAGAAAAATAGCATTAAATTCTAAACAGAGTTGGCATCTTATATGTGCGAATACGATTACACTTATTGACTTATATTTAATTATATTATATAAGTAGCGACAACGTGAATAAAACAACTTTTTTTCTAATTATGTAAATATTTTTTTAAATTAATGAACATAGAGCTATTAAAAACTTAAAAAAAGTACTACATAATATTATAATTTAAATGTTAATTATATTATTTATGCGTTGATACTTGATAGTAAAAAGATTATTAACTCTAATATAACACCATAATAATATAGTACAATATAGAACATAATATAAACCGAAAGTCGGGAAAGAAATAAACTAATAAATAATAATATATAATAATAAAGTTTTAATACAAATTAAAAAAAAAAAAAAACTTTAGTAGTAATTATCAACTCAGTTGAAAAACTAAATTCTAAGATGAAACAGTGTTACTATATACCTAGTTAATTAGTAGTTGAACAAAATAGTTTTCATTAAACATTCCCTAAAATACAAATTTAAATTTACTTGATAAAATCCCCTCAAAAAAAATGTTTATTTATATAAACGAATAGTAGTAATTTCTAATGTCTTACAAATTAAATAAATGTTTCTTAGGTAACTAATAAATGATAATAATATATAATAATAAATTGACAAAATAAAAATATAATATTTTACAGATCTAGCTACCTACCTACTCAAAATATAAAATAAAAATTTAAAAATATCGTGTGTGTTTTTAATTTAAAAATGTATTATAATATATCAGTATCATTATTAATATTTTCTTTAGGCATATAATTAAACTATTATACCTATAAATAAATAATTACTACGGGTAACTCGTTATCTTTATTGATACCGATATTTATTATTAAATATTTACATAAAATATAATATTATTTATATCAATAATAATAAAAAGTTTATACACATTTTTTTAAATGTCATACCTTATCTCTCAGTAGACTAACGATGTCGCTGGTACGCGAATCAATGACAGTTTCACTTCAACAATAATTGTTTTCCAGCTTTATAAATACAAACAACAACAATATTATTACCTAGCCATTAATATAATAAATTTAAACACATATAATTTGAAAATCATTTTTTACAAAAATTATAACACTTAACAACTGTCTTCCAGCAAAAAACCAGCGTTATTGGTAATTTGGTAAATTACTCACTATGGATGTTATAATATAGATATTATTATTATACAGTTTTACATGGTTAGATTAAATTTGATAAAATTAAACATTAAAGTGAAGACGCAAGGAATTCGTCTATTCGCCTCACGCTCAACACATGAAATAGTATTATGGAGGACGTTTCCAAGATTGGTACCACGTTTATAACAAAGATGTTTGTATACAAATTTAGGCGGGTATTGGAATCTGTTTTTTTAAAATCTATTTACTTGAAATCATTTTTGAATTACACACTTTTTGATACAGTTCAAAGAAACTAACACGAATTTAACGGAATTATTACGTTATGTCCTAGCTGGGCGTAACACTAAACGCAACCATTATGTATTGAAAAACTCACCACATAATATCATATTTATGTGGTGCGATTTTCGTACTAGATTCGGACATATCATTAATAAATTCGAAGGTCAGAAACATCACATAGTATTTAACGAGACAATATTAAATAAGAAACAGATCATATTAATAATAATAATTTCATTTAGATAATTCCAATTGTCAATAATCATTTCCATGACTCATGATTAAGATATTCCGGTACAAAAAAAATTTCAAAATGTCATGGATTACTTCAAAAGACAATAGAAGAGCATATTATATACTATCAATTAGCCAATTATTATACGAAAAATGAATTTAGTTTAGTTTTTAATGACAAACACTTAGATGCAACATGAGTACAAATATTAGAAACGAACATGGGGAAAATAAACAGAGGAAAAATCTTTGAATAATATACATTTAGGAAGATATTAACAAAATACATTCACAATACAATTAATAATAATAATAATAATAATAATAATAATATTGGGTAATATTAGTAATAATGATAATAATAATAATAATAATAATAATAATAATAATAATATTGGGTAATATTAGTAATAATGATAATAATAATAATAATTAGGACTATAGGACTATGTATTTTATGTATACATTACATAAAATAATATTATCATACGAATACACGTTTGTAATAATATATTTAAACGCAGCTTTCCTGTTGGCTAGACATCAATGGAGTTCGGACCGTAACGATTTCCCGATGATGGTAAGGTGGTAACCGGGATGATACCGCTATGGTTGTCGACATATGTTGTTCAGGCCTATAGCCGTTGTTGCTATAACCAGGTCCAACTGATGTAGCAGGCTGTAATCAACATTAAACAATTTTATATTGATATTGATCTTTAAAAAAAAATCACCTTAAACATTTTTATTACGTATGTGTTTAGTTTTTGAGTACTTTAATTAAAATATATTAAATTTTTTCACTTGTGTAGCAAACATATTAGTTAACTGAAATAACTACATTGCAAAGACTATTATATTATATCTTCCAATAACATTTAAATATTAAATACGATTGAGTAATCGAGTTACAAAAAAATTAATGAATATGAAAAATAATCATTTGTTCAAAATTTAAACAATGGACTTTTGTTTTAGTTAATTTTTATTTCAATACATAATATTATAATTAATATATAAAATATAACTCGTTTATAGGTCAAATATTGTTATGTGGATTACGTTTCTTTTAAACATAATTTTGTAATATCTTATTCAATAATGCGAATTTTCATTAAATTCTATAGTTAATATAGGCATGGAATGTATAATGTTATAAAACCTTGTAGTTTTATATTGTCCTATCTTCAATTCAACTGGGCTCACAATATTTTCATTTACGAATGCTAATAACTAATTAAAATGTATTTTTAATAAAAAAATGTGCGAAGATTTTCAATTTATCAAATTAAATCACATGTTTTCCCTTCACGAAACACTGAATAATGGGAAGCAGAATTGATTTTCTGTGTATAGGTAAAGGATGTGATAATAGATTTGCTATAATCACTTCAGGGGTGTTTCAGGATTTGAGGTAATGTATATCACACAAACTTCTCAGCTAATAGGTACCCGAAATGTTTATCTAACTTAAGTTTTACCAACCAATTATAAACGGTTCTACAGATTTGTGATTAACTAAATGGATAGTGGTATACCCGAAAATGGTTGTTCCAATGAGTATTAAAGATAGTATTAACATTAACCATACATTTGTATCATCAAAGTAATCTATTATATTTTATGGATATATATAAAAAAATCGCAGTATAATATTATTTTAATTGGATTATTATTGATTTATGAGTACCTACTGCGTGTATGTGTGGTAGTTATTTAAATTAAAAACAAGCAAAATATAAAACTTTATAATTTATAATTTTTTTTTAGGTAAATTGTAGATACTGAGTATACGGATAGAGAGAAAAACAGATAAAAAAATAACAATTAAATATACCCTATAAAAAATATACTATGCTATAAATACAAATAACGGTATAAAATATAATTTAATATTCATTGGGTTTTATTTTATAAAAATAACATAATATATCGTAAATACCTATTATGTAATATGCAATATTATAATAAATTGAACATTCTAGATGGTCAGTAAACACCTGATGTCATAGTATAATATGTCATATTATTGTAGTTTTAATTTTAATTTACCAATTTATATGTTTGTCGAGATTATATATTATTATATTTAGATGCGTTTGTCACATTAATTTGTTTTAATAATTATGCAGATTGATAATACCATAACAGTTAATACACCTAGTAGTATATTTATATTAAGTTATAATGTTATATTATACGTATAATATTTAGTGTATGTATGTCGCATCCAGTACGTACAGTGCAATCGAATTTTTCTTGAAATTGATATCCAATACATATAATTCGATCATAGCGATCATGATGTTGTTTTTATTTTCATGTAATGGACACAAATTGTATCCAATTCTTGAAATGGATACATTATACCGTTAATTTACACTACTTATATCGGTAAAAAATCGCATGTAACCTTAAACCTACATGGTTGTAATTTATAACAATATAATATACTAATAATATACCTACTAATAAGTAATATTGAGCTATAAATCGAGTAAGTACTACTTTTCATTATTTGAATATCAATAACGTATACCTCCTAATATACTATATAATATCTGTATTAACTAATATAGGTAGCATACTATTTTTGGAATAGTGTTACAATTCTAACATAATATGCTAATAACGAATAACTTAATTATTTCATGAATATATTATGTGTTATACCGTTTTGTACATTATATTTCCATTTTAATATTAGTTCATTATTTTTTTATAACTACGCAATGCTAATGTGGAAATTGTTGGTAGATATTTTACAAAAAGTATTCCGTATAGTGTAAATTAAAAAAAATACGCTAAATTCAAAATAATGTTTTCCCTTTCTCGAAATGGATAAAATGTGTAAGCATTACATGAACCTAAAAACAACTTAAACGTTATGATAGAAGTTCGTGAAACGGAAATCCATTTCGATTACACTATACCGGGTGATTTTTTTTATCATTGAACACTCATTATTTCAAAAAGTGTAAAATTTTTGTGCTCAAAATCTAAAAGGTTAATGAGGATCTATCTCCCATATTTTCCGTGGTTAGGCCCCATAGGGGGGAGCAATTTTTTTTCACCGGAGCTTAGGGGGCGCAAATTTTTTTTTGCACCGCAGCGCAAAATGTCTAAATGCGGCACTGAACTACTCCGGATATTACATAACTTAGATTTTGACTTTTGAAAATCGTTATCATTTTATTGCTATAATTAACTATGAACGTATTATCAAATGAAATGCGCAGTGGACTCACGTGTCGGAGTGAACTGACGGATGGGCGCGAGCCAATACCGTCGACCGGAAGTGTCGGGTAACCGGATCGTTCATCGTCTGATGATTCGGCAGCATCCAAGTTTTCATCATCGTTGTCATTTAATCCCATCATCGGCTGTTGTTGGACAACACGGTATCCGATATTGCCTCTGCTTCCGCCTAAATTAATATAATATTATATGTAGTAATTTCGATGATGATTATCAACAAAAATAGTGTTTTTTTTTTCAACAAATAATTTCACACGGTAGGTACATACGCAGCGTAACATATTATTTAGCTAGGCTCACAACAATTATAATGCAATATTTGGAATGCAGTGTTTCCGATACGATATAGATTATGTCGTTTGTTCAATTGCTGCAATAACGGAACTTCAATTTTATAAACATGGTGTGTAGGAAAATCAAATCGTTTCGGGCTCACTTGGCGGAAATATATCGTTACGTCTAGTAAAATATGTCATAAATATTATATATACTGTAAGTTGCTATTGGTATTTTACCGTTACAAAAATATATATATATATTATTTGTTATTTATATACAGCTTCCGGTGCTTTTTATAATAAAGTTTCGAATTATTTACACGTATAATGACTTTGACCCGTTGACCAGTGAGTCGTTTAAGCGTGTGGGAAACGTCATTATTAATCGGTAAAGCGGTCACTCAACGTAGGTACTTAAGGTGAAATTCAATTATCAAAAACTTGAAAACCCATGCGGGGCTGAATCACAATTTGTGATCACAACCAGTGCACCGGTTCACCGTTCATATTGGAATATTTAATAACTTTCCACATGACGTAATTTCGGGATTCAAAGAACGACGTAAGTAAAAGTATATGGTATGATCGTTTACATTATAATTTTTAAATTATTTAGATACACTTACTCATTGTCGGAATAAATCAAAATTGAAGAAAATGGTACCAAGCAAGTAATGTTTATCATCGGAGATGAGCGAGGTAAACGACCATGAATTTGGTGGATAATTTAATTGATTTGTTTACTAGCTAATTGACTAAAAATATCATTGTGAAATACAAAATATATACGACACATTATTGTGCACTAGAAAAACAAAAATAAATATAAGTGCTTTACTGTATTTATTATTGAAAAAAAAAATAATATTGTTTTAAACTTGTTTAAAACTAATATAGGTTTTTATGTTTTTATACTTTATGGCCCATAAATAAATAATATGATTTTTTACTAATATTTTAACCAGTATAAGATTAATTAAAATCGCGTGATTAAATTCGAAAATTTCATTACATTTAGAAAAAAAATTAAAACAATGATTTATAGTTGCACATAACGTGGAATTTTATTTTTAATTAAAAAAAATTTCTGAAAGACAAAAACCATCCCTAACGTAAAAAAAAAACTAAAAAATAAAGCAATGATACCTATATAAAACAGTGACTATAATAATATTGACATAGAATATAGAAGCGTTATACAACTATATAATTAGGTTCAATGTCAATATATATATATATATATATAGTGCTTACGAAGGTTATCAATATTGAATCACATTAAAAAATGCTCAAAAAAAAAAAAATATATATATATATATATATATGTATTATTTAATTATATTAACCTATGTAACACAAAATTATTCAGATCCTTTATCGTGATTCCGCCGTGTCAATAACTTTTGCCTAAGATGCTAATAGACCAAGTTTATCCCCCTTTACACTTTTTTTTACTTTCGTAAATTTTTCGTTTGTATTTTCAATATATTTTTGATGGGAAGCTAAAAGGTGTGCAATTATTATTAAAAGAAGGTTCGTCTTTAACACAACCGTATTGTGTGCGACTGAGGTTGAGATTAAAATAAATGCAAATATGCTGTTAAACGCACTTTTAATTTTAGTCGGCGGGATCAGGTCTGGATTTTTGTCTGGGTCCGATGCTGCCGCCGCGTACTCTTCGTCGTCGTCGTCCGCTTTCTGCTTGCACACGGCGATTACGGCAGCTCCACCGCCAATACCTCCACCCATAACGCTGCCAGTTCCGGCGCCACACAAGTCCTGCCGACGTTGGTTCCGGTGCCGCCGAGATCGTACACGGAGGGCGCACATCACCGCAGCTGCGGCCACGGCTGACACAATGGTGATGGCCAAAAGGCCGGCGACCACTGGCGTCAGCCGGAAACGGTCGTTGCCACCGGCTCCCACGGCAGACGAACCTGTAAAACCGAAATTAAACAATATTGTTTGTATGATAATATTATATTGTATACTATTATGCGGCGTTGACCTTAGAAAGTAAACTCAAATGACGTTTGGTAAAGAAAAATTAATTTTTTTCATGGAAACCTGATCACGTCCACCGAAGTGAGTGACGCTAAAAAGGATTTTGGAAGTTTATATGGTTTTTTAATGAAATAAAGTAGGTAATACATACACTGTAAGTCAAATTTAAGGTTATGTGCTGCGTACACCTGGTATTTTCATACCATTTTTAAGTAATAACTAATAACTTTATTAATAGCCCACTTGTATGATGCACCGAATTTGCCTATAATACTGGACGCCGTATAATCGTACTTCTATTATATTATATTACTATGGTTTAATGCACAGGTGTGTTAAGTGACAATTAACAAATTGTTCAGTACAGGCATTTGAAGTTTGGTAAGAAATATGGTAAGAGCACTTGCCACATTTGTGCTACCAATAATATTATGTCTTGTTATTTTGTCACACAAACTCCCATATACTTTTGTGATAAGCAATTGTACCACATTTGAACTAGGTACGTTTTTAAACCCCAGTATTTGTTTCAAACAACAATGCCATCTTTTGTATATTAAACATACACATACAACATTTTGTACATTATATGAAAAATGCAATGGAGAATTGTATAGAGTACTGTATTCAATTTCACAAAAAATGTCACTTACAACATCTGTGCACTAGGCCATATATAATAATTATCAGATACTTTAACAAAGTGACAACATATCAATGCTTAGATGAAAATAATAAAAATTTCTCGTTAAACGCACTTAATATACCTAAATATTAAGGAAGACATGAACACGTTCTTTGTCGTTATCTTAGCACTGATTGAATAATAATACTATGATCCTATCTGTGACAGCGAACACGAAGCAGAAGAATATAGTTTGTTGAATACTATAACGAATTACACATTGTACAATAGTCTACAATTAGTGGAGTTGATAAAATAATATATATTATTAATTTTTAGTTAATATCAACTATAGGGTTGAACGTATATAGTCATACTGGACGGCCGAGATATTACGCGTGCTGTGTGATTTGAACGCCTTATCGTGGATGAATCCAAACGATCGGTAAATATAATAATATATATACTATAAATCTGACTATATCAAAAATAGGTTAACTGCAAAAGTTTTCGAATTTTGAAATATCTACACGCGTTTGCCCCCAGAGGAAATTACGTGGTGGTGCTGGGCGATATTGCGCGAATAATCTAAACATTTTCTTATCGAATGACAAATTTATGCGTTAGTGGATTGCAAATTTAATGTATACAAATCCGTAAATTTGAATAAAACAACGCTTCTGGCGTTCACAAATAAATTCTCTCCTTTAAATAAACTACATTGTAGGGACCCCTATTATAGTTAATATAACATCATGGTATTAATTATTACACATTTTGCGCGGACCTGTACCTATACGTGGATACAGGTAGTATATAATATAGGTTTATATCCGGGCTTATATATTTTCCAATTATTCACATATTGCATTACAATATTTTTAAGATATTATTATTATTATTACTATTTTTATAGTATTTACACTGATGCTAGTAAATCACGTGAATAACTGGATCCAAAAATATCGTTATTTTAATTAATTATTAATTTGTAGTCGTTGAAGTACAAAACATAGGGATCTGTCTAAATTTCATTTTTTTTACTTGAGTTGAAGTGGTTATGGATTTCAATATATTTATAGCCTACGCACAGCTCAATTTTATTTCAAATTGAGTAAATAATGGTTTGTAAATAATTTGGGTATACTTGTATTATTATTTGTATTTAATGTGCAAGATTAATCTTTGACTTCTGTGGTAATTATTTTACATACTGTTAACATAAAATGCTACCGAAAATGTTTACACATGATTTAATATTTAAAATAACATTTCATAGATGAACGTAAAATGTTGGCTCTAATAAAATTCTAATAAAGTCTAATAAAATTGTTGGATTTACAAATTTATTAGATCTATATTTTTTTATTGGATAGGTTCTAATTACATAGATACATATTACATTGTGTAAATGAATGCATTTTTGGTTTTATATCATAAACGGCTATTGAAATGTTTTAATGATTTTCAAAATATATAAATACAAAGTATTTGTATAAATATAACGGTAGTACAAAATTAATCGATGTCAATTAATTAAAACTAGTCAGTACTATTAAAAATAATTGCTATTAAAATTTTGTAGACATAAATTATTATGTAAATATTTAAAAAAAAATAAGTAATCACATAGAATAATAATTGTTTAAACAAGTTATGAACATAAAACTAATAAAGTAGTTAAAAAATGAAAATTTAGTATTATTACGGTAAAATATAATCAAATGCTTACAACTTTTATGAATAATATATATATATACCTATTTCAAACTTGATATAATATGAGAATATGTTAGGTTTATCGTTGTTCGAATTTGCATTAGCATACTTATAATACAACTTTATTCAAATCTTATTTTATAGCTTTATGGGAAACTATTTCTTTTATAGTAATTGCATGTCTTAAGAACTCAAAACTTATAATATAAAAGTATATTTCTAGAAAACGTTGTGTATTGTATGCGGTATGCATAGCCTCATAGGTATGGTTTAGAATTTTAGACACAAATAATCTTATATTATCATTTTTTTCTAGACTATAAAATCCATATCAGTACCTGTATAAATATTCACGTTATGTATAGTACGTATTCATCAACATTTTTTCTTAGGATAATATTTAGGTAATTATTATAACTCTTATATAACGAACCGACGAAAAACAAATTATCAATATTTAATACCTTGGAACATATTATAAGTACTTATTGCCATATAGATTTAGAACTCCAAGTAATTGTTATAGTTGAAAGCCTTTTTATGAAAGGTAATAAATTATGATTGATTTATTTTATTATATTTCATAAATTGTTTATGGGATGAAAATAACGGGTTTTCGTAAAAATAATATATAAGCCTTTGTTTTCATATCGATCTTATCCATTTTATATAACTTAATGATATGGTATGTCGGTAATCGGTATAGTTTTATATAAAAAAATGTATATTTTGTGCTTTCCCCGTATACTTGAATCATTTAACCAAAACAATAGAATTGTTAATATAGGAAAAAAAAAATAGCTTTATCAACTTATGCATGAATATTGAATAAGTTAATATCTCAGCCGGGCCTATATACATGCAAATGCGTGAACGTAAATTTAATGTATGCATAATACGTTCATCTAAAGAGCGCCGCATAGAGGGAAAAAAAATTAAAATATCAGTTTCCATGGAGGATATGGAAGGGGAAATATTTTTATGTGATTTTGTTGTATAAAAATAACTATTTTACAGGTCTCCATTTTTCATTAATTTTATATGAGTAAGTACCTATACATGATATAATTATGTATCAAAATATATAAATATGAATATATTTTTAATTAAGTATAAAATACAACATTTTAACCATGTAATACCAAAATAGACTGGTCTTGGTTGGGCATTGAGGTTATTTAAAGAGTACGTACTGTGTATTAGTTGGTTTTGAAAGGAACATAACTGAACCGGAGTAAACATAGGTATATGGAAACATGATAGGTACATATAAATGGTTATGACTATGATAATATAATATTATATCTTTACATGACATTGTTTATGCGTATTCTTCAGTTCTTCGGAGACTCGTAGAACACCGACGGAGGTATATAATATTAAAATACTTCAGCTGCAGTTGTGCAGTTGTCTACGCGTATATAGCTGTATACATATACCACCGAGGTGGAGGCCTCTACGGTGTTTACAACCATAATAATCGTTAACGCGGTACAACGACCGTAAAATAACAATATGTACAACTACAGCGACTACACGCGCACGGTCAGTAACCGGAAGGGTGGTTAAAAAATTTATTTTTATGACACATAAGGGCTTGGTTTGTTGAAAGTATTAAAAACAAAATCAAGTCCAAACATCGCATTATTGGTCAACCAAACAATTTCGTCCTATGTATAAAGGTTGCTCAATATCATACCTATCCAAATCGAAGTTTAAAACTACAGTAAAATATGAAATATAGGTACCGAATTTAAAATACCCATTTATATAAATATAAATTAGAATTTTTTTTAATTGTACTAGATAGCTTATAGTAATGTATAAAGTTGTATAACTAGGTACATAATAATAGTATGCAGTTGAGAAAGACTCTAAAATAAGAGTTGTTTCCTTTACGATTATTATTTTCATTATTTTTTTTATATAATTTGTGATTATATTAATAAATTAAAAACATTGTATGGTGTATGCATAAAATAATATTATATATTATTATCTTGGCTAGTATATGTTTCTTACTTCGGTGTCAATAGATTCTATAAACAAGTATATTTTGTTTTTCAGCTATTTAGTGTCGATACCTTTAAAACTGCCTAACATAATAAACCAAAAAATAAAAAAATTGTTAAAATAATTTGATAATAAAATTAACAGTGAAAACAGTTTTTACTTAAACGACCTATATATTATATCAGTGCTTTTATCTGATAAATATAAATATATTATATAAACACCAAACATTTTAAGGCAATAATAATTATTAAACAATAATAACGTAATATTATGTAAATATTATAAGTGAATACATTCTGCTTATAATTAAATATAATTATATTTTTTTTGTGAAGCAGATACGTAACTCTTATTTGCATTAAAATAGTTACCATAAAGTTTTTGTAATAAATATTATTACCTACCTAGTTTATAGTGAAGTTGTAGTTCTGTAATGTATACATAACTTACCAATTTAACCACCTACATTTCTGTAAATTTAACAGCCCGAAGTATTTATGTAAGGTTTATTCAATTTTCAACATGTTTCAAGTCTTTTAAATATTATTATTTGAATAGTGATATTTTTAGATTTATTATTTGCTTTTAAGTTTTAACGCCAATAATTTTATTTTATTATTCTAAGCCAGATAACTTATGGAATATTATAGAATATGTTAAACGTATAATATTATCAAAATTTAAAACGGTTTTTTGTTTATGGACGTTTATACTGTAGTGTTAATAAGAGAAGTGGAGTGGCAAGGGCTGATAATACTCCACGAATTTATACTCTGCGATGCTTTATGCTCTGATCGTCTAAATCAGAGATTCTCAAACTTGTTTTTGCGTACCTGCGTACCACACTGGTGAATTATGGATAGGTCATGTACGTCTATTTGACTATTTTACGTTCAATATATTTTTAACAATAATAATTTAAATACATCTAACAGTACATTTAGTACTTTTTTACACAAACCATAAGATAATATAAGTTCTACTACAAACATTAGTAAAAGTATTCATTTATTAATTTTCCGTACTACCACCACACGGTCTTCTGCGTATCACCATGTAGCCCCCTGTATACTACGGTTTGAGAACCACCGGTCCAAATTTTAATGTATAATAATTATACAATCTATAATTAGATTGGATAAATCATAAATAGAAGAAATTTGACGAAACGATAATAGTGTATCAACGTCACGACGGCTAAATATGACGGAACATGTTGTACACATCAATTAAACAGTTGTCGGAAATGACAAAATACTTGGCGTCGATACGGTGTTAACGGCTAACAATAATCATATATTATGTAAGTATCGTTGTACGTACCGGAAGTGGTCTGCTTGTCGGCCGAGTTGAGTGTGTAGGCGGTAAGCCACGTGCGGTCGCTGGTACCACGCGAGTTGTACGCGTACACGGCCAACCGGAGCCCGACGGACGGCGACAGCTGTCGGAGCGTGAAGTCCGGTCGGTCGGCCGTCAGGTTGGCCAACATGGGTGGCGCCGGTCCATCTGCGGCCACCGCGGGCCCGCCGTACCCGTCGTCCGGACCATACGGCCCTCCGTCAGCGGCGCCAGCGCGGCCCGCTGAGTCGTACGCCTCCAAGGCGAAGCGTTGAGCGACGCCCCCGTCGAACCCTTGCGTGCACCACACGTGCACCGAGAACAGCGTCCGGTCACCGGAAGTGCAGTTGAATGGTGGGTCGGGTCTCACTGCGATCCAAGAAAGGAACAAAATTAACGATTGCGAAAAGAAAAACCACAGTTTAGTATAAAAGTATGCATATATAATCCTTTTTAAGATTCCTAAATTCCGTTGTCGTCCACGCGACGAGCTTACAATTTAGCCGGACGATTGGAATAACAGATATATTATTAGGAATTCCAAACGGACAAGGGGTCTTGACTTTTAGCAAAATGTGGATATCTTTTGGGCGGGTAGAACCCGACTGCGTACGAATTACCTTTTTGGGAACACGATTGCGTGTATATATTTCTACCTACTACAATTAAAGAACCCCTATAGGCCCTATTATACATCACAATTGCATACTAAATAGGCTCCAACGTTGTCGAATTTCAAATTATATAATTTTCAATGTACCTATTAAATCAAATATTTATTGGTCTGCAGCTTAGAAAAAAAATCAAACGTTGTTTCAAGGAATTAATTAATTTTTGTTTGTAAATAATCTGTAGCATAAGATCATAGTTAAATATTATCATCATTAAAATAATTATTAAAAAAAAAAAAATCAAGTATGGTTAAGTATTATGTATTTTATGTAAATGTATAAATATGGTTAGCTGAACTCGTCATCTACAGTTTAAAACATTTTCTTGGAATATAATATTGTAAATTGGAGATAAATATATTTTTGTAAATTTTATATTTACTATTTATTTTAATTGGAGTTTGAATATAAAATAAGTTTGTCTGATCTAATTAAATGAAATAAAACTAAATATAATACCATGGCACTCCACTTAAACCCTTCTTTGATTGGGAATCAGCTAAATACATGATTATATCGTATTGGAAACAAGAAGCATACAACAAGTAAATTGTGTGAAGCAAATAACAAGTCAAACACATCTTTGCAAGTTGCATATTATACAAAGAAGCAAAACTAAAGTTCAATTTACATCCACCCAAACCTTTATGAAGCCAAGGTCAAACACCTAATTCCCTTTCTCAAAGGTTCCGGACTGAATAAACAAATGTAATATTAACTACAATGAGAAATTTATTCTATTTTACTTATTATATGTAAAAAAATGTAATTTAATGTATTCGATTTTTATAAAAATATGTTTAAACTAATGGCCTTGCCAACTGAAATTGTATATAATCAATATTAATAATAAAAAAAATAATAGTTAGTCAGGTGATCCATTTACTATGGATGCTCCTTCAAATTAAACACATTTTACTCATTAATTCAATTTAAATCATCATTAATATGATCACTCCATGTCTACTGGGTGCGGCTGGGGGAGCACTATTGAATTGCTTGCTCTAAATTTTATGGACCATTAGTTATAGTTTTAAACATTTATTTATTTTTTATTTAGGTATATACAATTCTAAAACTCGTTAATTTTAGCAACATTACACAAACCTAAAATTAATTTAACGTACAGAACAGTGTTATGGAAAGGGTTAGATACGCAATTGTATGCAATTGCTAGGCAGCGTTATTTTGTGAATACATATTTTGGTCGTCAATTCATCATATTTCAGTTATATATATATATATATCATATTTCATTGCAATTCCAGTTTAAAGAATTTGATTAAAAATGAAAAAACAAAAAAAAACAATAAAAGGCTTAATATTGTAGCCATATTTGAAGCCGTCAATGGCCAGAACTATTTTCATTGTAAAATAATTAATTTAATGATCGATCGCATGGAATACCTATATCATATCATGTAATTTAATAATTACTAATAGTTGCTAACATACTGCGATGATTAAAACTATGGCAACGCATTTGGTAAATATTAAACAAAGGTATATTATATAACATAATAGGTAACTGATATCTATCACAGTGAACACAATAAAATATAACATTTTATGAATTTTTCCTATTGATCAAAGAGTTGCTAGTAGGCATCCATTGTTATTAGTTTTTATGTCAAATCTATAAATATCATAAACTACATGCTGTGCCTAAAAGGGTTATTTTACAAGTGGGTACAAAACGTATTTTTCTTAAACTATTTAAGTTTTAAACGTTTTCAAAATATATTAACGGGCTAATAATTATACACACATCATTTATTATAGGTACTACTTTTTTATAGCTCATAAAATACAAAATGTATTATACATTCCTATGACAGTATGACTAAATTTTCGAATGAAATATTGTTTTTATGATTTATTATTTTTGACATTGTTATATGCTCGATATTTATAGACAGTGCAGTGGCTCAAATCAACCACACATGTAATTATAATTATAATATATTTGGGTGTTCAATAATTTATACAGAAATAAATTGAAAATAATTGTTATAGGTACCAAATGTTCTGTGGCTGAATTTATGCACGTTCATTTTATGCAAACAGAACTACGTGAGTTATTGAAAAAATGAACTAAGAATAATCTTATAGTGTGCCACGTTGTAAAACAACATAGGTATCTCAGGTACACGATAATATTATAGCGTACACGTGATGTCGGACTTGAAAAGTTTACGAACCTTGGCCATACATTTACACTCTGGAATAATAATAATAATATAATTATTACGTCCGTTATTACCTGGGGCGTTATTAAACGTAAACCACCGAGCTGAAAAGAAATAAGCGGGAAAAATTCGATGGCAATTATTGTAAAGCCGCTCGAAATTTCCCCATCCAAAACCCAGAGTATTTAAATGTACGACGTATACCTACGTCTAATCCCCGTACGCAAATGCAGCGAATGATTGCGAATTTCATTGTACCCGACGCGATGCGACTGCAGTATAGTTATTATTACCGGAAAACGCAATTGACCGTTGCCTTTTAATGTTTTTTAATTCGTTTATCCTGTGCCACGTGTAAATGTGTTATGCGGACGCGAATTCCGAGTCCTAATTTAACTATAAAACGCATGGCAAATAGAAAATAACGAATCGATTGTACAGAATTTAATGACGATAATAATATGTGTAACAGTTATAGTTTAAATGGAAATTACGTTTTAAGCCACAACTATAATCATTGCAGTTTCAATTTACGTAATAAAATAGACAAAGTACGTTGTATTGAGCGATAAACTATTATATTATTATTATTATTATTATTGTTTGTTAATTATAAATTAATGACATTTCTAATTAAGTGTAATCCATTAAAGTCGTCTGTTACCTATCTATTAAAATCCAATGATAAAACTCTTAATTCCAGTTTATGAGTTCATTAAATTTCCAAATATTCCAAATTATGTTATTATTTTCACGTACCTGCCTACTAATAAGTAATAGTTAGAATTTGACGTGAGGTAAGTTGACCCGTTAAATATGAGCACCTTGAGGGAAAATTAATGGTAAGTAAATTATGGAAAATGATGAGCAAATTTATCAAAGCATCGAGTCTATTCTTCGAAGTGTAGATGAGGAGGATATAAGGAGATATCACGTACATTAGAAATTTAAAAAATATTAATAAAGTGCGATTTATAAGGTTTTTCGAAGAACATCTTGGACATTTTATAGATTTAAAATCCCTTCAAAACCAAATTTGTCAGGCGTTACAAGGTCTAAGGGTAAAACATTTTTTCTTTCTACTGAAATTACATTTATTCCAGCAGATGTATCGAAAAGTGAATCTTATTGATATGCACACACGCTTGCAACGCTGCACATATTATTACCGTTGAAGATATAATATGTTGATAGTTATAATTATTATTCGTATAGGTACTCACCGGCTGCGATCACGTGGAAAACGCAAGGCTCGATTTGCTGTCCGGCGGTGTTCGAAGCGCGGCAAGTGACAGTTCCGTAATCGTTGTCTCCAACGTTGCCTCCATTTCCACTACCTCCACCGCCACCACCCATTCCCATGACTGAAGGACTGTAGGTGAGCACCGAGGATAGTTTGCCACGCTTGCTGGACGACGAACCGCCACCGCCACTTCCGGATTCGCTTCCACCCGGTCGGGTGTGTTGGACCACCTCGTTGCTGCCGATTTCGGACGCCACGCTGCCCGTCCGATTGAATGTCCACTTGAATACGTCCGGTGCTGGATATGCATCCACCTCGCACACAATTTCCGTGTTCTCGTTCCGGGCCACCCCATACGTCAGCTTCTGGTTGTGCCTGCACACCGGTTTGTCTGCGGACCGGCCGAAAAGAACGCCATTGTTACACATAATATTATGTTAAAGAGTATCAAGAAGTTGATTTGAATTATATCTAATCCCGTAAAATTGTAAGACTTGGAATAAATTTAAATGTCTAATCTTTAAAGCAAATATTTACAAAACATTGGTTTCAATTTTTTTTTGACAGCAAAACGTTTAATACCGTGATATTCTAAATTATAATAATTTCTAAAAATGTATTAGTAATTGAACAATTTTAGTTTTTATTCATCAAATGTAGTATTATGATAAAAATCACAAAATATATCGTTGGTTTAAATAGCAAATGAAGTACCTAAGTTAAATCCATAAAATTGCATAAAGTACATTGTACATCGATGTACAACTAGGTGAATTAAAGTTTACAACGTATGTGAATATAACGCCGAGATTTATATACGTGTAATACTAATATGTTTGTATGTAAAAAAGTTGTACTAAAAAAAATAAACTACTTTTGACCATTACAACAAAGTTATAGGCCTCTATCAATATTCATTGAAATTACCTCTGATTAGAGGAGTTATATATTATTATTATTACTAACGGAAACTAACGGCAAATGTCCAAGTTCAACACAAAATGTGAATTTTTATATTAAATTACCAAACAAATTTTTATTTGAAAATGTTTATTTATTCGAATAGTTCAACAATGCATTATTTTTATAAGTATAATTCATTATAATCATGTATTTTTTACCAAATAAGGTTATAGTTGTTTATACATTAAAAATCATTTTATGTTGTTAAAACTGTTTGTACTTTACATAATCATAGAATACACTTTAATCGAATAGTTTAAGTTTAAGTTTTAAAAATTCTTTCGAGGTTTGATCCATTCAAATTATTAAAACACCATAATATACTAATTCTGTTTTGTAATATCATTGTACAATTTTACTTTTGGTTCACCAAGTTAAATACATCATATAATATTATGTATATATTATATATCTATCTAAAATAAATGTTAATAAATCAAAGATTATTTGTAATTTTTACAGTGTAATCCAATTTATTTATTAAGTTGTTACAAGTCATAGCCAGACTACTTGTTTGAAATTTAATTTGACTTGGTAAAATAAACGATCTGAAATAAAGTGTTATCTTATTTATGATCTTTAAGATATTTGTAAATTCATGTATTAATGCAAATTATAATTTCAATAAGGATCATGTCAGTTTAGCAAATATAAATGTATTAATACGTTATTTATGTATATTTTATAGAAATAATTCAATTTATATATAAGATGGAAATTGTATGCTATGTTTTTGTTTATATTACACTTCAAATAATGATACAGTGTAGGTATTATAATACCTGAAACAAAACTATGAAAATTAAAGTTAACTCGATAATGGTTTAAGTGTTTGAAAACAATTTCATTAAATGCAACCATAAGATAAAAATACACCAAATTAAAAACTAATTCCCATAGGTTATAGTTTAACATTTACAATGTATCATCATTTGGTAAAAATTGATAAGGCTAAATAAATCCAATGTCGTTATTAGAAAATATATTTTAAGTAAATTGGGTTGTTCGAATCGTAAAATGTAGAAATTCAAAAAATAAAACTATACTTATTGAGTTCATAAAGTTATATTTAAGTTTATGATAAATGGTTCCATTTTTCAACGTGAAGTAGTAGGATATTGATTGTCCAATATACATGCGAAATAAACATATTATTATAGGTACCTATTAAATTTTATGAAATTGTAAATGTAAATGAAATGTACTAATATATTAATATATGGTACTATTTGGAACCTATCTTAAATCAAGTCTCAAAACTATAGTGATAATATTAATAATATAAAATATCGTTGAGTAATAAATATTGTTGATTTTATTTTTTTTTCTTAGAAAAAAAATATATTGTAATCGTCCAATTTTCAATTTGACAAAACATCTTAAATTTAAAAGTTTCATAAGTTTTTGCTTACACGTATACATAAAACTAATGTTCTGTGGTGGACAGACTACATACAATGTATGTGCTGAGAATGCGTACAAACTTTTATTAAAACACTTTTCCTCTATTGCTAAAATCATGGTGGATAAACTGGGTGTTTATCAGATTACATAAACGACAACTGTCTAATGCGGGGCAGTCGGTAGGCAATTTCGCTACGTTCTCGTAATCAACTGAAACGTGTTGTCGGACGTGAACCGTATGTGTTGTAATAATAGTTTTCTTTTGAGTTATTCTCAATGCGCGTTCCATATTAAAAATTACGTGTTTGCCAATAATTTAAATGTCGTTCTTATTGTTTATATAATCGTTCGGTTGATTAGTATTGATTTTATTAAACGAGCTAAGAATACATTAGTCGAACAGTAGTTGTTATACATTTTGTATACAGGTCAAGGTAGTTTTTAATTTTTTTACAACAGTCACATTATTGTTAAGAGTTTCAAAAATAGTTTGACAAACTAACAATAAAATAACTTAAATTATACATTATTTTGGGATTACGTGGTAAACGTACTATACGTTCTAATCGACGCAAGCAGCCTAAAATAGTAAAATATCATAATATTGCGATTAGCTATTTTAAACTAGACTCGGATATTCCTGTACATCGTAGATATTATAATATGAGTAAATATTATCATAAATTGCCCTTACACATGACTGTTAGCCGGACGACGTTGCTCTCGCCGTCTCCCTCCACGTTGCTAGCCAAGCACGAATAGTTACCCGCCTGCTGTCTCTTGACGTTTTGAAGTGCCAGGTCCTTTTGATTCATAATCACGCCGCTTTTCACATTTCCCTGGACCACTTGACCCTGTGTCCGGTGAACAGAAAACAAACACGTGTAGGTATTCATTACTAAAACGCACTCATTACCCTGGACTGTATTCAAGGCATTATATTTTTCACGTGAAAAATGAATGAATTCAGCGATAGAAACTATACGGAGTAATCAGAAAAATACACATATATGCTTAAAATAACACTCGAATGGAACTGTTTTTTTTAAATATTTTTTTTTTTACCCACGCATAATATTTCGCCACACGAACATACCCTTTTCCGTGTTCTAATAATAACACGAAAATAATCACGTGATTTTTAATATTAATTGTATATGTTTATATAAATTTAATGATGTACCCTTGAATTTTGAACAGTTAACTATATCAAAAATAACTTACGTGGATTTAAAATAAATATTTGACTTGTAAATCGCGATCATATAAGTTTTTTTTTAAATTTGGTACATAACAAAATATACTGAATAAATTAGTAAATTTAACAACAATGATTCAGTTAATTTAAAGTTTAACACTATAATAAACCTACATATCGACGGCCTCCGAGTAAAAGGGGTTATGTTTAAAATCACAACTTTTCAGGACAACGAAAATAAGGTTTTTTCTCAATATAAAATTATAACACTTAAAATAAACCCATAAAATGCTAAACAAGTACAGTCAAAATATTAAATAGACTTTTTTTAATATTTTTTTGTATCAACTATACATTTTATAAATTTTCCTTTTCATAAAAGTATAAAACTTAATCACAAAGTAAGTATAACAAGTTTCTAATAACAAAATAAAATCAATACAGATTAAAAATAACATAATAAGATTAAACATTTCTTTTAACAACATTTTTGTGGCATAAATATTTTGGTTTGAGTACCACATTATAAAATATCCAACTTAATAGAACTTTATGAAACTAATGAACTAGAATATTATATCTCTAGGCATCACATTATAAACGTTATTAAAATAGAAAATTACCTTGTGCCTCATATGTTACAATATTTGTTCTTTTTGTACACATGTCTAATAATCTTTTAGTTCTACTTCTACTTGTCATTATAGCTTTATTTAGTAACTTATAATCACAATTAACAATATAATATTATGCAGTAGTAAAAAAACTTTTACGGTATTGATTAAGTTCAATTTTACAACGAAATTATAATAAAACAAATATTTAAGTAAAATAAGTAATTTTGTGATAATTTCGTTATCACTCTTTAAATTAACATTATTATTGGCGGGAATAAAGTATGATAATACATGTTAAGGATATCTTAAATCTTGATAATTACAGCGAATAACCAACCACCAAGTGATATAATATGGTTATATACTATTTTTCATAAAGTGAAACACTTAAATGTAAAATAAGTTAACTTGACATATCATATAAAATAAATGTAAAATATTAAATAAGTAAAGTTAACTGGATATATCCTATTCTTCATAAATTTAAATAAATGTAAAAAGAGTTAACTCGACTTATCTCATTTTAAACAAACTGATATTGAATTATACCGTTTTAATATAAATTATACCGATGTTCAAAAGAGGATAACTCAACTAACCTCCTTATACACAATATTATTTGTGTTATCTCATAATTCTCTTTCTTATAACATCGCCTATACTAATGATATAAGATAACCCCCTATACCCATTCATTAAGAATAACAATTTGAATTGTACGGTGACTTAACCTCATATTCGACAAAAATGGACTTAACCCCTTTTACTCGGAGGCCGTCGATATTATGTCATAAGTTTTTTGATTATATAACTGACACAGGATTATTCACTTTCATATTAATACTGTATTGAAACTTTGTTTATTCACTCATAAATTAATATTCGAGAACAATTTATTTAGTACTGGAATATAAAATATAGGTATAATGAATAGAAATATGTTTGACATAAAACATTTTGTTTTCAAAGTTATTTTATAAATACTAAGCAGTCCACCACGACGACCCGATATTTCAAAATTAAAACAATTTAATAATAAATTCCGTTTCGTGCTATATTATTATTTTTTTATTAATAAAATTATTGAGAAATATAACGATGACAAAATGGATATCAATTACTACTTTTGTGTTTAACCTACATCACAGAACGGATTAAGTCTGTGGATGACAAAGACACACACCTTATAAAAGATGTCTTATTGAAATATAATGAAAAATAAAAATAATGAACTGAAAATATAGTTATGAAAAGTAATTACTGAGATGTTTTGGCGAAATAAAATGAGAAAAAAACTAACGTGTCTATTACACCACAGCGTAACTTCTAATATTTATGTTATGGATGGGTAAAACATTTCCAATCAAGAAGTTAGCGAGCATCAGTATAACATGGCGGGTACCTTGTTTATCTTTTCTTTCAAATTAGCAGCGCTGGAGGTTATATTAATCAGACAGGTATTGGAAGAATGCAGTAAAGTATATTAAAAACCGTCTGTGTAACAAGGGCCACGTCGCCGTAGAAGAAAATAATATGTTCGAACCAATAGTTGATTTTTTATTTATTTATTTTTTTTATAAATTGTTTGACGTCCGTTCACCGTTTGCGCGCGCGAGGGGCGACGTAAATTTACGAGCATCGTTTATATATGCACAAAACTCAAAAGTGCTCAGTCACGTCCTACAACCACCTTAACTTGTTGATCCCGTGGACAAGAGGTTTCCATCACTAACTGCAGAATACACAAACGTACACTTAAGATGCAATCGCGCTGTGAGGGAGTTCGGTGGCGGTATGATAGCGGATTTTCTTAAGACGCTCCCTGAGAACTGCAATTATATAATATACGGGGATGCTCGCGAGTATCTTTAACGGAGGTTATCATTTTATGTCTCTTCATTAACGCCACTGCTGTATTATAAGAATAAAATAGGCTGTCCTACATCTATATACTGTAACTCCCCTCTGTTTGGCAACAGCAAAAAAGACGTTTGACGGAGACGAGCATTTTTTAAATTTTTTTAATAGTAAACAATTATTCTATTATGCAGTTTACAGCTCGTGATAAACGTCGATAAATTTGTATATACTCTGAATTTTAAATTAAAATCAGGTAACTGAATATTTTCTTTGACGGTACTTTATACCGGGTGATTCTTTTATCATAGAACACTCATTATTT